>NC_140166.1:69098176-69105817 GCF_963971535.1 Notolepis coatsorum | reverse complement strand
TTAAATTTGCGATTATAATAATAATTTTTTTAAGCAGCCCCACAGAGGTTTATTGTAAAATGCGGCTTGCATTCTACGCGGTGGGTCTTTTCGGGACACCGAGCCTAAAAAAAATCTTTTTACCTGGGAATCGATACCAGTACCCAACGGTACCTTTTTTTCTGTACTTTACTCTCCCTCTCTGAAGTCTAAACTTCACAACACACAATCTAAAACCCCTTACCTCCCTCTCCCAAACCGATCTTGTATCTCAATGGCGATTTGATAATTGCATCATTCCAAATCGCGATTTCGATTAAAAAACGATTATCAGTGAGAAACGAAATTGTGCATCAGTGGACCAATTGCATGCGTTTGCAGAGGACAAGAAGCCTTCCATCGACTCCTTCAGACATTAAGCACCCCCCACAGCCCAAATGGAATGATAAAAAATTTAAAAGATTTTAAATAAAAATAAAATATTAAAAATATTATATATATATATATATATATATATTTTTTTTGTCGACCATCCAAATCCTTAGTCGGGGACAGCCCTAAGGCATAGTAACATAGTACATAGTTTCAGTTTAGACTGTATTTGAACAGGGACAGCACACATTAATGAACATTACAGGTAATTAAAAACACATCATGCTAAATATATACACAGCAGACATGTACAGACAATGTACAAACAATAATACTACATATTATGTACATGTGGGCAAGCAAGCATATAGGCAGAAAGACTTTACCTTTAGGTCTGGGGTCCATGGTAGCTACTCTCGGATAGATTACTTCTGTATTTCCAAGCAAGATATTGACAAAGTTGAATCATGTATCATTGAACCAGCGACCATCTCAGATCATGGACCTCTAACTCTTCAACTTAACCTCAGTACCAATAAAATCTTTAAATATTGGAGGCTCAATGTATCCATGCTGTCTGACTCTCACACACGGGAGAGGATAAGTGAAGAACTGAAGAGTTATTTTGATCTCAACAATAAGGGGGATGTCTCACCATCAATTTTATGGGACGCGGCAAAGGCTGTAATGAGAGGTAAAATTATCTCAATTTCAAGTGCACTAAAGAAACAGCGAAATGAAAAACAACAGAACCTAGAAAATGAGTTAAAAATACTAGAAAGGAAACATAAACTGAACAGAGATGAGGAAGATTTAAAAGCTCTACTAACCTGCAAACAAAAACTAGATGACCTGTTGACATACAAAGCGGAAGGAGCCCTTAGATTTGCTGGTAGGAATTACTATGAGATGGGAAATAGGGCAAGCAAGCTACTGTCATTCCAGCTCCACAAAATACAGTCAAGTCGGATAGTTCCAAAGATTAAACACCCCAGCACACACATGGAAGTAATGCAAACGCAAGAAATTGCTAATGCATTTGCAGATTACTATACCGACCTCTACAAAGCACAGCAATTGGAAAACAAGAAAGAAAAAATCAACAACTTCTTAGATAACCTTAAACTTTCTAAACTATCCCCAGATGAGGCGGATGAGCTAACCTCCCCTATTACGGAGAAGGAGATAGGGGAAACTATTCAGATGCTTAAGAACAATAAATCACCAGGTACAGATGGGTTTTCAAATGAATTTTATAAACATTTCACTGAACAATTAACACCAGTATTAAGTGTAGTTTATAACTATGCCCTATCTGAGAGAGATCCACCAGGAAGCTGGTCAGAAGCTATTGTCTCGGTAATACATAAAGAAGGTAAAGACCCCACAAGATGTAGTTCCTATAGGCCCATAAGTCTCCTTTGCAACGATTTCAAGATATTGACATCTATACTTAAAAAAAGAATACAGAAACATATAATAAAACTGATACACCCAGACCAGACTGGCTTTATCACTGGTCGACAGGGTGCTAACAACATCAGAAGAACTTTAAATCTGCAAACAGTGGCTGGATCTCGAAAAGAACCATCAATGCTTCTCGGCTTAGATGCCGAGAAGGCATTTGATAGAGTTGATTGGCTGTACCTTGAACTAACATTGAAAGGTATGGGATTCAATAACACATTTATAGATTGGATAAAATGTTTATATAAAAATCCTAAGTCTAGAGTAAGGGTGAATGGTCACTGCTCTCACTTCTTTGAGATACAGAGAGGGACACGCCAAGGAGACGTTTTGTCTCCGTTACTATTCGCGATTGGCATAGAGCCACTAGCGGAGATGATTAGATCAAACCCTCAGATACAGGGAATAGATGACCAAAAAGGCATTACACACAAGATCTCGCTATTTGCTGATGACATTTTACTTTATATCAAAAACCCGTTAGAATCAATTCCAAACATAATGATGGATTTAAGAAATTACGGCGAACTGTCGGGTTATAAGATAAATGAGACCAAATCAGAAGCCATGATGATAGTGGGAACATGGCCAACACATCTGAATAGTATAGCACCCTTCCATTGGGCTAGAGACGGATTCAGGTATTTAGGAATCATTTTGACTCCCAGCAGCAATCAGTTATATCAAGCAAACTACGAAAAGTTGATTGTACAAATCAAATCAGACATGGCCAGATGGGACATTTTACCTCTCTCCCTAGTGGGAAGAATAGAATCAATTCGAATGAATGTGCTACCTAGACTTATTTTTCTCTTCCAGTCTCTACCTATACCAATACCTGCCACTACCTTTAAAATGTTAGATAAACTCCTATCCAAATTTATCTGGCAGAGGAAAAAACCTAGAGTAAGGCTTAAAACACTATGTTTGCCAAAGAACAAGGGTGGTCTTGGTCTACCAAACCTAAGAAACTACTACTGGGCAGCTCAATTACGCATACTTGTGCATTGGATACAAAAGGACCTAGATTCAGGATGGGTACAGATTGAGCAAAACTCAATTCCAAAGACCCCCCTCAGATCCATAATATTCCTGGGGAAAGCATACTGGAAAAAAATTAAGATTGGTAACAAATGGATTACAAATACATTAAAGGTATGGGAAAGTGTAAGGAAAAAGGGGGGAGGTCCACGATCAATATCTAGGGCCATGCCAATAGCAGACAATACAGAATTCCGACCAGCTATGGAGGATGGGGGTTTTAAAAAATGGGCGGATTTGGGCCTGGTTACTATCAATCAATTAATGGAAGGAGACTGTTTTAAATCGTTTGCACAGCTACAGCAATGTTTTGATCTACCTTCGAAAGACATGTTTAGATACTTTCAAATAAGACACTATGTAATGACTCACAGTGAGTGGGAAGCAATTAAGAGACCACCAACAAATGTGGAGCGGTACTTTATTAACACAATAGAAAAAAACTTGATGGAAAGAAAGCAGATATCCAATATTTACAACATGTTACAACTAGACGATCCAGGAGACACCACCTATATTAAAGAAAAATGGGAGTTGGAAGCTAATGTGATCATAGAAAATGAAGAATGGGAGGACAGCCATTCAAGCAATCATAAAATCACAAATAGTCCAATGTGGAAGGAGTTTGACTGGAAGGTCAAGGTCAGGTACTTTAGGACTCCTCAAGTTCTCTCCGGATTTGCTGGTGGGTCCTCACCACTATGTTGGAGAGGATGTGGATTGATCGGAGATCATACACATATTTTCTGGGACTGTCCAAGGGTGCAGACATTTTGGGTGAATATCAAAAATGAGATTAAAATCATTCTAGATCTTGACTTACCTCTGAATCCATCGTACTATATCTTGGGATGTATACCGAAAGGCACATACTATGGAGATACGTTATACATCTTGAGAGTGATACTGTTAATAGCAAGGAAAATGATAACTATGGCATGGCTACAAAATCAACCACCGTCAATCAAACAATGGACCAAGAGACTGAGACAGATGTATACAATGGAAGAAATGACTGCACAATTGCAACTGAAAAAAGATATGTTTTTGCAGAGATGGTCACATGTAACCTTGTACCTGGAGATACACTAGCATGAGTCTGACGCCCTCTCTCTCTTTTTTTCTTTTTTTGTTGTTCTTTTTTCTTTTTTTTTTTCTTTTGCTAAATTTATTTTTCTATTTAGTTTTTCGTTTCTTATCCTACAAAAAATCAAAAAAAAAATTGTAAAAATCCCTCCCCACTGGGTTGTTTAAGAGGCGTACTCGGATTATACAGCTTATTTTGATTATGCTGAATACTTTGAAAACAAATTGAATAAGAGGGAAGAGCCTGAGTAACAAATGTCATTGAATATGTGAATCAAGTATATTATACTGTATGATTATTGCAATGTGATGTTCATTATGATACAAAATAAAAGAAAGTTAAAAAAAAAAAAAGGCATATAGGGTTAGAGTCCTGCAAGGCTATTGTGTTCACATGTGTAGTTATTTCTTAACCATGTTTTGAAAGTGTGTTTGAATGATCTGTGTGTTTCTATATATTGCGGATGTAACTTGGAATGGAGTTCCAGGTCTTGGCAGCTCTCACGGAGAGAGGGCTGACTGGCTAAATGTACTTTTCCTTAATAATGGAACAGCCAAGTCACCCGGTACAACGGTTCTGGTGAACCTGCTGCTGGGGGTGAACAAATCAGAAAGTGGGGGTGGGGTACTCTGGGCATACAACAACCACATCAGATTAGAAGCACCGCCGCGGTATTTATAGAGATGATGGACGCGCGGCTCTACAGCGCGCGGCGGCGGCGGAGTGTCTTCCACACCTGCCTGGCATTTAAAAGAAGGAAGATTATAGGTTTATGGTACAACATGATAAGATCCCAGGCGAAGACACGGATGAAGAGAGAGATAGTGTATCGACACAAAACGGACGCTTGAGGGCCGAGAAACTGCTGCAGGAACCTCGATAACCGTCATCGAATATATACCTGTGTGTGTTGGTGTGTGTGTGCTCGCGCGTGTGTGTGTATATATAGAGGGAGAAATAAAATAACTCTATCATACTGTTTAAGTGCATGGACATCCTTTGGAGTTGGTAAAACTGCTTTTTCTCACCATATAACACTCAGACGTTGACTCTATTTTATTTTAACTATTTTCCATGTGTTTTGTGATTTGCTTTATTCCATGCTGACAAGAAGGCTTTAGAATAACCCAGAGAGAGCGAGGGACAGGTGTAGATACATTGACACAAAAGCCCTAATATGGTAAAAATGTATCTATATTTATTTATTTGACCACATCAATGTCTGGCTATGTGAGTAGGTCTCTGCGCTAACGGTATAGGAAGGTCACAGGTTCAAGCCCTTGCTCGGGGGGGGGGGGCTGTTTGGAAAGTGGTGTAGTAGTTGTCCATGAGGGAGCACTCTGTCCTCTGGACATGGCGGCAACATTGTCCCTATTACTGTGTGACAGGGACACCATGCCGTCCTTCAGATAAGACATACAGGACCTGACTCGCTCTGGTTGCAAAAGCAACCCTCGTCTCTGTAATCGGGTGATATCCATCCTTGTCTGCCGAGTCGTTCAGCCGCCGTGTCCTGTGTGCCGATGACGTACGGCAGCCGCGCTGTCCTCCCGAGGTTTGGTGCGTCACGCGGTGGCGGTGGTGGGGGAGGCCAGTCGCTAGGGCTGTACCGAATGCTTCGAAGCTTCGATCGTAATGTTGACGTTCGAATTCTAAATCAACATTCGAATTTTTTATTTTGTATATTCAATCTGTTTAAACCAATGTGGGTTTTCTTCACAGTTGCAGTTAAAGATTAGGCTACTATAATATTATAATATTATACTATAAGACGTCACCATCACTTTCATACCAACCGTGCCCTTATTGGATTATTTATGTTGACGAAACTGATGAGTTATATTCATTAAAGAAAGTTGATTTAATAAAAGAAAAAGACTAATTTAATCAGATGAATCACTTTATTCAAATTGAGGATTTAGTTTAAAAAAATATATATATATATTTATTTTTTTATGAAGTAACATTTTTTTTTATAGACATTCGAAGCTTCGTTCGAATACTTCAATCGACGCTTCGAATGTTAAAAAATGACATTCGGTCCAGCCCTACAAGTCGCCCTAGGCTAGGTGAAGCCAGGTGTACACTAAAGCCCTTTGGAGCGGCTGGGTAGCGTAGAGGTCTAAGCGCTCGCCTACCACCGCAGAGACTCTGGGTTCGAATCCAGCTGTCAGCGGTACCTCCGGTTCGGTCAGTCGTTCCTACAAAAACGCAGTCGTCGGTGTTCGCGGGTGGGAAGCCGGTGGGGTCGGAAGTATTGGTCGTTGCACACTGCGACTCCTACTGGTCGGTGTGTTCAGCAGGGAGGGGATCTGGGGGAATTAGCGTGAACCTCCGCACGTGTTACGTTCTCCCAGTCTTCCAGAAGCGGCTGGTGACTCCACATGTATCGGAGGAGGCATGTGATAGTCTACACACCCTCCCCAGACCCACAGTAGGGCAGCATGTGATAGTCTACACCCTCCCCAGACCGACAGTAGGGCAGCATGTGGTAGTCTACACCCTCCCCAGACCGACAGTAGGGCAGCATGTGGTAGTCTACACCCTCCCCAGACCCACAGTAGGGCAGCATGTGGTAGTCTACACCCTCCCCAGACCCACAGTAGGGCAGCATGTGATAGTCTACACACCCTCCCCAGACCCACAGTAGGGCAGCATGTGATAGTCTACACCCTCCCCAGACCGACAGTAGGGCAGCATGTGGTAGTCTACACCCTCCCCAGACCGACAGTAGGGCAGCATGTAATAGTCTACACACCCTCCCCAGACCGACAGTAGGGCAGCATGTAATAGTCTACACACCCTCCCCAGACTGACAGTAGGGCAGCATGTAATAGTCTACACACCCTCCCCAGACCGACAGTAGGGCAGCATGTAATAGTCTACACACCCTCCCCAGACTGACAGTAGGGCAGCATGTAATAGTCTACACACCCTCCCCAGACCGACAGTAGGGCAGCATGTAATAGTCTACACACCCTCCCCAGACCGACAGTAGGGCAGCATGTGATAGTCTACACACCCTCCCCAGACCGACAGTAGGGCAGCATGTAATAGTCTACACACCCTCCCCAGACTGACAGTAGGGCAGCATGTGATAGTCTACACACCCTCCCCAGACTGACAGTAGGGCAGCATGTAATAGTCTACACCCTCCCCAGACCGACAGTAGGGCAGCATGTGATAGTCTACACACCCTCCCCAGACTGTAGGACAATGCGTGCAATGACCAGGAAGGGAATTGGCATAACGACTAAATTGGGGGATATAGGAGAAAAAGGGCAGAAGGCAAAAAAAAATAAGCCCTTTGTAGTTTGACTTGAAAGGTGCAACATATAGGCGGTCATTAATTTGTTCATTAATTTGTTCATTCATCCGCTCATTCTTTTGTTCATTCATCCGCTCATTCTTTTGTTCATTCAATCATTCGTTCATCCATATACTCACACGCCTTGTTGAAGACTTTGAATTGTAGATGGAAAATACACTTTTTAGTACTAATTTGTATAATTTGCACCCAGTTTAACCACCTGTACATTGTATATATATGTTGCACTTTACTGCTACATTTGCACTCTGGTTGGATGCCAAACTCCTTTGTGGTGTACTGTACTTGTTCTGTATGATCACAATACATTTGAATCTAATCTAATCTTTTGAACGGGCACTGTGATTGGACAAGAGACATTCCATTG
>NC_140166.1:69065676-69093176 GCF_963971535.1 Notolepis coatsorum | reverse complement strand
AAGTCTGCTAAGAAGCATAATTATTTATTATTATTTTATTTCATTGGGGTTTTAGCCCTAGTTGCACTTTTGTTGCACTTTTGTGTGTTTATTTCATGTTTTTTAAAAGTGCATGAAAGATTGTGTATTACTCCTCTCCTCTCTTCTCCTCTCCTCTCCTCTCCTCTCCTCTCCTCTCCTCTCATTTACATTTTACATTTAGTCATTTAGCTGACGCTTTTATCCAAAGCGACTTACAAGTTCTGTACGACAAGCCATCAGGAAGGGCACAACTCTATCAGCTGAGCAACAATGTTCATCAAAGTGTTGAGTGCTACAGTGTAGGTTAGTTTATTAGGACAAGTGCATGACAGTACGGTTAGTTAGGGTTAGATTTTTTTTATTGTTTTTTTTTTTTTTTTTTTTTTTATTCATATAATGGTTGAAGAAGTGCGTCTTTAGTCGACGGCGAAAGATTGGACGTGATTCGGCTGTCCTAACTGGGGTGGGTAGTTCATTCCACCCATTGTGGGGGCAAGGACTGAGAATAGGCGACTTCTCTTTGATGACCCTCCCGGAGCTTGGATAGGAGTAGGTCTGAGGCGGCCAGAAGATGCAGAGCGTAGGGGTCTTGAGGGTGTGTAGTTAGAGACCATTGACCGGAGGTAGGCGGGAGCGGTTCCCTTTGCCGCACGGTATGCTAGGTCGAGGGCCCTTGAAGCGGATTCGTGCAGCAATGGGGAGCCAGTGCAGGTCCCTAAGAAGTGGGGTGACATGGGCCGTATCGGTAGGTTTGAGATCAGGCGGGCTGCTGCGTTCTGAATGAGTTGAAGAGGCTTAGTGGCAGTGGCCGGGAGGCCAGCGAGCAGTGCATTGCAGTAGTCGAGGCGGGAGATGACTGTTGATTGGACGAGGAGTTGGGTGGCTTCTTTTGTCAGGAAGGGGCGTATCCTTCTGACGTTGCTCAGGAGGAATCGGCAGGTTCTGGTCGTCGCTGCGATGTGAGCAGAGAAGTTCAACTGGTCGTCGAGGACAACACCAAGGTTCTTGGCGGTCGGGGACGCAGTCACAGCTGCATTCTCAACTGTGATTGAAAGGTCGGTTAGGGGGGAGGATTTGGCCGGCAGGTGGAGCAATTCTGTTTTGCTTAGGTTCAGTTTGAGGTGGTTGGACGTCATCCAGGCTGAGATGTCGGACAGACAAGGCCGAGATCCGCTCAGAGACGTGGATATCTGAGGGAGGGAAGGAGAGGGAAGAGTTGAGTATCGTCGGCATAACAATGGTAGGAGAAGCCATGAGACGTGATAATGTTACCCAGTGATTTAGTGTAGAGGGAGAAGAGAAGGGGTCCTAAAACCGAGCCCTGGGGGACACCCGTCCGCAGGGGGCGGGTGGCCGACAGGGTCCCTCTCCATGACACTTGGTAGGAGCGGTCATTGAGGTATGATGACAGCCATGTCAGCGCAGAGCCAGCCACTCCCATTCCCTGCCGAGGGCCGCAAGGAGGATCTGGTGGTTGACTGTGTCGAAGGCTGCAGATAGATCTAGGAGAATCAGGACAGAGGAGAGGCCTTTCGCTTTTGCTAAGTGAAGTGCCTCTGTGACCCTCCCCCTCCCCTCCCCTCCTCTCCTCTCCTCTCCTCTCCCCTCCCCCTCCCCTCCCCTCCTCTCCTCTCCTCTCCTCTCCTCTCCTCTCCCCTCCCCTCCTCTCCGCTCCTCTCCGTTGGAGGAACTATACCAACAATAAGGTGCAGACCATTCTATCTCCCGAGGGAGTTTCCCTTGTGTCTGTTGACTGCCGTCTATATACCCCGCCGCAAGCTAATGGCCTGGACGGACGGACGGACTGTGCGGAGCCGCTAGCAGGCAGAGGAACTAGCATCCTGAGCTTGTTTCAGTCGTGGCGTCCGGGGCCACTTTTTTTGATCGTTATTATTAAAGATTCAAACTTTTTAAGGATTCGGCCTCAATTTGGATGAGTATATGCTGAATCGGTCTCTGTTGGATTCTGTGTGTATAACTAGGATGTCCGATATTATCGGCCTACCGATATTATCGGCCGATATCGGCATTAAAATGTGATATCGGAAAATATCGGTATCGGTCTTAACATTTTTCTATTTATTTTTTTACATTTCTATAGAAATGATGTCTGATATTATCGGCCTACCGATATTATCGGCCGATATCGGCATTAAAATTAAAATCGGTTGATATCGGTATCGGAAATTAAGAGTTGGACAATATCGGTATCGGTAAAAAAGCCAATATCGAGCATCCCTATGTATAACTGTATCCCAGTACAGACTCCTCGCTCCTATGCCAACCAGAAGCCCTGGATTAACGCCTGAGGTCGATCGAGGGAGTTTAATTTTTTTTTTATTAATAATAGTGCACATTAATCAACACCTTCAGTTTTCACATCAATGTATAAATGTGCCAGAATTAGCTAATGAGCTAGTTTTCATCTGTAGTCCCCGCCTACCATGCATGTGATGTGGGAGGAAACAGGGGTACCTGGAGGAAACCCACGCGGACACAGGGAGAGAACATACAAACTCCACACAGAAAGCCCCCTGCTGGGGTTCGAACTCAGGACCTTCTTGCTGTGAGGCAGCAGTGCTACCCACTGTGCCACCGAGCGCACCACTGCTGGGGGACAAGGAATGCTACCAAGACATCCAGGTGTAACTAACGGAGAGCCTCCAGAGCTGCTGAAAGATAATACAGGGACAAACTGGACTCTACAGGGACAAACTGGACTCTACAGGGACAAACTGACACTACAGGAACAAACTGGACACTACAGGGACAAACTGGACTCTACAGGGACAAACTGGACTCTACAGGGACACACTGGACACTACAGGGACACACTGGACACTACAGGGACACACTGGACTCTACAGGGACAAACTGGACTCTACAGGGACAAACTGGACACTACAGGGACAAACTGGACTCTACAGGGACAAACTGGACTCTACAGGGACAAACTGGACTCTACAGGGACACACTGGACACTACAGGGACAAACTGGACACTACAGGGACAAACTGGACTCTACAGGGACAAACTGGACTCTACAGGGACAAACTGGACTCTACAGGGACAAACTGGACACTACAGGGACAAACTGGACTCTACAGGGACAAACTGGACACTACAGGGACAAACTGGACACTACAGGGACAAACTGGACTCTACAGGGACACACTGGACACTACAGGGACAAACTGGACACCACAGGGACAAACTGGACTCTACAGGGACAAACTGGACACTACAGGGACACACTGGACACTACAGGGACTAACTGGACACTACAGGGACAAACTGGACACTACAGGGACACACTGGACACTACAGGGACAAACTGGACTCTACAGGGACAAACTGGACTCTACAGGGACAAACTGGACACTACAGGGACTGGCGGAGGAGGTGGAGGAGGCTGCGGCCTCCTTAGGGATTCCACACCTGAGCCCAGGATGACTAGCAGCACCTCTGCCCCTCTCTCTCCCGGACGCTTTTTAACAACCTTCATGCCCCGCTTTGAAGCTGATAACCTGGAGCCAGTGGCCGCAGCACACTGCTCGGCCAGTGAAGTCCATCTGCAGGGGACAGAGGCGGCTGCTGTCAGTAACACTTTTAAAAGGGTTGAGGCTCATAAAGGCGGCTGGCCAGGGCTCATAAAAGCGGCTGGCCCCAGCAGGCGGTATCCCCTCCCGTGTCCTCGAGACCCGCTACACTCAGCTGTTTCTACTGACTTTATTTAACCTGCGTCTGGCATTACAATGCCCCTTATTATAATGATTATTGACCTGTTGCTTTGACCTCTGTTAAAAGAGTGTAGGTTTATATTCTATATAAAATGTAATATCCCTGCGACCCGTGACCCGTTATGGTTCTTCGCCCGCGGTCTCGATATATCTGCAGATGCGCTGCTGTGTAGGACACCTTGAGAAGAAAAATAGCTACGCCAGAACGTTTATTGATTATAGCTCTGCTTTTAATACAATCGCACCATCATCCCAACTGGTGTTTAATTACTCATCGTCTGGGCAACTCGGCCCCACCTACCTCCTCCAGGACCTCCTCTCCCCCCCATCGACCTGCATCCAGGTCACTCACTCAGGTCTGGCAGTTAAAACCTCCTCTCCATCCCACACACACCAGGCTGTCGACCATGGGGCACCGTGCCTGTTCCACTCTGGGGCACCGTGCCTGTTCCACTCTGGGGCACCGTGCCTGTTCCACTCTGGGGCACCGTGCCTGTTCCACTCTGGGGCACCGTGCCTGTTCCACTCTGGGGCACCGTGCCTGTTCCACTCTGGGGCACCGTGCCTGTTCCACTCTGGGGCACCGTGCCTGTTCCACTCTGGGGCACCGTGCCTGTTCCACTCTGGGGCACCGTGCCTGTTCCACTCTGGGGCACCGTGCCTGTTCCACTCTGGGGCACCGTGCCTGTTCCACACTGGGGCACCGTGCCTGTTCCACTCTGGGGCACCGTGCCTGTTCCACTCTGATGCACCGTGCCTGTTCCACTCTGGGGCACCGTGCCTGTTCCACTCTGGGGCACCGTGCCTGTTCCACTCTGGGGCACCGTGCCTGTTCCACTCTGGGGCACCGTGCCTGTTCCACTCTGGGGCACCGTGCCTGTTCCACTCTGGGGCACCGTGCCTGTTCCACTCTGGGGCACCGTGCCTGTTCCACTCTGGGGCACCGCGCCTGTTCCACTCTGGGGCACCGTGCCTGTTCCACTCTGGGGCACCGTGCCTGTTCCACTCTGGGGCACCGTGCCTGTTCCACACTGGGGCACCGTGCCTGTTCCACACTGGGGCACCGTGCCTGTTCCACACTGGGGCCGCGTCTGTGGAATCAGCTGCCGGGGTCCGTCAAGGCCTCAGTCTCCCTTGCTGCCTTCAAGGCCAGCCTTAAAACCCATTTGTTTTACTCTGCCTTCCACTAGGGCCTGTTTTTTTTACTGCTATGTCTTTTAATTTTTATGTTTTAATTATTTTTTCTTTTACTTTTAAACCTTTTGATTTTTCCTTTTGCTGTGAAGCACCTTGAGATCTAAAAGTGTGCTATATAAATTAAATTTATTATTTATTATTATTTAAAACACACTCATCTACATTACTCACACCAAGCCCTGGCAGCACATCACCCCCACCTAGGGCTGCAACTAACGATTATTTTGGTAATCGACTAATCTGTCGATTACTTTTTCGATTAGTCGACTAATCTAACGATTATTTTTGTCATTCGATTAGTCGACTAATCTAACGATTATTTTTGTCACACCCTCAATCTCTGCTTCCTGTGGGCATGGCTCCTTCTCCAATGCATGTTTTACCTCACATGCTCAAGTCTGCACACCTGTGAATGTCACCCTGTTGTCCAGTCCCTCTGCCTTAACAGTTAACTTAACATAACATGATGATCCCATAGCAAATTTAAATAATGACTCATTGAATTTGGATCTTAAGCAACTTTCAATCAAAATGTATTTGAACAATACAACAATCACTCATAACAAGATAAATAAATTAAATAATACAAATTAAAGTGGAAGTGTTTAAATAACAAACAAAAAAATTATAAAAAAAAAAAAAGTATGACTAATCGACGCAAACATTCTGCGTCGACGAGTTTTTATGATCGACGTCGTCGATTATGTCGACTAATCGTTGCAGCCCTACCCCCACCCTCATCCACCTCCACTGGCTCCCAGTCAAGTTCCGTATCTCTTTCAAACTCCTGCTCCTCACCTACAAGTCCCTCCATGCCCTCGCCCCCCGATACCTATCTGATCTCCTCCACCAGCACACTCCATCCCGGAACCTCCGATCCTCCGATCTGGGTCTCCTCTCCATCCCTCGCACCAGGTTACGGACTTTCGGGGACAGAGCCTTCAGCGTGGCGTCCCCTACCCTCTGGAACTCTCTGCCCCCTGAAATCTGTAACGCCCCAACCCTGGACACCTTCAAAACACACCTCTTCACCAAGGCTTTTCCCCATTAGTTAGTTAGTTTAGATTAGGTTAATTATCCCTTGCCTGCCCTCATCCTCCCCTTTTTTCCCTTTTTCCCTACTGCCCCATTCCCCTAGCCCTGTTGATTGTAAAGCGACCTTGGGTTTCATGAAAGGCGCTATAGAAATTTGATTTATTATTATTATCATTACATTAGTTGCCTCAGGCCTGCTGTCTCTGCCTCCTGTTGTACAGTCAGTTTACACACGACTGTGTTGCCAAACCAACAACAACAGCAGCATTGTCAAACGTGCACATGACACCAGACATTGTTGACTTCAGAACTATTCAGAGACAATCACATTCATATTTCCAACAATGGGTCATTTGTTGACATTTCTTATCATTTTAGATTTCTTGGTAAACACATCTCAGACACCCTTTCATGGTCTCTCAGCACCAAGAAATAGGCCGTACTTTAACACAGCAAAGACTACAGTACTAGGCCGTACTTTAACACAGCAAAGACTACAGTATATTCTGAGGCACTTCAGGAGTTTTGCCAACAAGCTCTTGTGACCTTTTTCTGGCCGTACCATTGAGAGTGTCCCGACAGGCTGTATATATCACAGTGTGGTTTGGCAACCGGACTCTTCAGAGCTGTGTTTACTGTGTGTTTTTATAGCTGCTACAAAGGACTGTAAAGACAGCAGCGAAACACTTACAGTACACCACTCGCTGTTTCCGCTCCTTCCGTCTTATAGTAGCATCAAATCACACACCGCCCCAGTTTCTTTCCACAGGCATGATGCACCCATAATGCACTTCACACATTGTTGTTTTGCGTGATATGTAATGTTGTCATGTACTGTATTATTGTGTACATAGCCCATGTAGTGTTTGTGTTGTTTATTTTAGACAGTGTGTCCTTTGTGTTGAGGCAGAGAGAGCCAGATCACATGTATTCCATTGTATTTTTAATACATATGTCAATAAAGTTGAACGTGGTGAACTTGAACTGCAGTTTGTGTTGTGTGTGTGTGTGTGCGTGTGTGTGTGTGTGTGTGTGTGTGTGTGTGTGTGTGTGTGTGTATAGTGTATGTCCGCATATATGTATGTACCTGTACATGTGTGCCTGTGTGTGTGAAATGAGAGACTGAGAATGAAAGATCAGAGCATGTCTATGAATGTGGATTGGAGCATGTTTTTTGTTGTACTGGCTGTTTGTGTGTGTGTGTGTGCGTGAGTGTGACTTTTCACAGGAGTGTGTACATAAAGAGATTGTGTAGCGGCCAGGTGTGTATTCCCTTTCTATCTTAGGATTGATAGCTTGTTTTATGGCCTGCCCAGAATAATGTATATCTGGCTACTTGCAAGCCATCCATCTTCTAACACAGTATGGTGTGTGTGTGTGTGTGTGTGTGTGTGTGTGTGTGTGTGTGTGTGTGTGTGTGTGTGTGTGTGTGTGTGTGTGTGTGTGTGTGTGTGTGTGTGTGTGTGTGTGTGTGTGTGTGTGTGTGTGTGTGTGTGTGTGTGTGTGTGTGTGTGTGTGTGTGTGTGTGTGTGTGTGTGTGTGTGTGTGTGTGTGTGTGTGTGTGTGTGTGGATTCATGCGTGGCTCCCTCCAGATTTATCGTATCCTGGGTAAGACCGTGGTCTGCTATCCCATAGTGTTTGATCTGAGTGACTTCTATCTGTCCCAAGACGTTATGCTTCTGATTGATGACATCAAGGTGAGTGGGGGGTTTACTCACGTTACCCTACGGTTTACTACTTTTTAGGCACTGTTTCTTTTTCTTCTTCTCTTTCTTCTCCTCCTCCTTCTTCTTCTTCTCCTCCTCCTCTTCCTCTTCCTCGTCCTCCTCTTCCTCCTCCTCCTCCTCCTCTTCATCTTCATCTTCCTTCTCCTCCTCCTTCTTCTCCTTCTCCTCCTCATTCTTCTCCTCATCCTTCTCCTTCTACTTCTCCTCCTCCTTCTCCTTCTCCTTCTCCTTCTCCTCCTTCTTCTAATTCTTCTTCTTCTTCTCCTCCTATTTATTCTTCTTCTCCTCCTTCTTCTCCTTCTCCTTCTCCTTCTCCTTCTTCTTCTTCTTCTTCTCCTTCTTCTCCTCCTTCTTCTACTTCTTCTTCTCCTCCTTCTTCTTCTTCTTCTTCTTCTTCTTCTTCTTCTTCTTCTTCTTCTTCTTCTTCTTCTTCTTCTTCTTCTTCTTCTTCTTCTTCTTCTTCTCCTTCTTCTTCTTCTTCTTCTTCTTCTTCTTCTTCTTCTTCTTCTTCTTCTTCTTCTTCTTCTTCTTCTTCTTCTTCTTCTTCTTCTTCTTCTTCTTCTTCTTCTTCTTCTTCTTCTTCTTCTTCTTCTTCTTCTTCTTCTTCTTCTTCTTCTTCTTCTTCTTCTTCTTCTTCTTCTTCTTCTTCTTCTTCTTCTTCTTCTTCTCCTTCTTCAGCAAACAGTTTGTTATTCTGGCTTGGTTTTATGTAGGGATAGCCAGGACTTGTAGTTGATTTGTACATGTTGTCTGTATTCCTCTGTACATACTATCTATGTTAAGTAGTACATACTATCTATGTTAAGTAGTACATACTACCTATGTTAAGTAGTAGATGTTAAGTAGTACATACTACCTATGTACTGGATGTTAGAGTGACCTCTCTTCTACCCAAAACAACGTTGACCTTCTACCTGAAAAGCTAGACACAGACCTAAAAAATGATATGATTTTTTTGGGAAACAGTGTGGAAAGGAAGCCAACCTGAGTATGACATAAGACTATGACATCTCTCAGGGGATGTCCACAGCTAGGTGGATCCAGGGGCTTCAGGGGGTTCCTGAAGATTCAGCTTTGTAATACTTGGTAAAGGATCTCTGAAAACCGGGGCCCCTGTACTGTGTGATGGGGCCCCTTTCAATCAAAAGCATGAACTGTGTCCCTTGAAATTATGCAATAATTATACACAAGAATCCTGGAGCTCTGGGCCTCTGGTGGTCTGTGGGCCGTGGAGCATTAAGAAAACAGCTCCATAGTTGAACAGAGAGTATAATAGAGTATTGATTAAGTATAAGCGCTCAAGTCAAGTTACGATGTAAAACAGCAGCATGGCTTAATCAGGGGATTTGTCCAAGATTAGAATGTGCTCTCCATTCTAAGATACTTTGTGAATAGAGACCCAGAACCCATTAAAAGGTTTCTTTGTCCTGGGAACAAGGTTGTTTACAAGACGAGGGCACTCTCGACATCCACGATCATCCAACAACCAATACAAAAAGGAGTGTAGTTACAGAATTGAATCGATTTCTCCATGGCAACTGAATAGACGGGGCGTCAAATGGCTGTTATTTGTGGGTGTGTAAATGTCCAGTCACCGCAATCAATACATGTACTGTAGTAGGGGTTGCGTTTGTTGGAAGAAAGTGAAAAAGGGGTCATATGACTAGGGATGTTCGATATTGGCTTTTTTACCGATATCCGATATACCGATATTGTCCAACTCTTAATTTCTGATACCGATATCAACTGATACCGATATATGCAGGGTTTCCCCCCCTCCCCCAAAAAACGGAATAATTTCAGGTAATTAACATTACATATCTCTTGTCGTGGAATTAACACAACATTATGCATACTTTTCACAATAAATAAAATTAGAATTTGTTCTTACTTGCTTACTTGCTTGCCTTGGTAAATAAAGGTTAAATAAATGTAAAAAAAAAAGATAAAAATTACAACATAAAAAAAAAAAATTAAACCGATACCGATCATTTCCCATATTACATTTTAATGCCAATATCGGTAGGCCGATATTATCGGACATCCCTACATATGACCCACGCCAGCCCCTGACCAGGTCCATTCCTCGATAACTGACTTGATGGGTAAACACCAGGTATGCCATGTTTCCCCCCCCCCCCCTTTGTACAGAACGTCCTGCAGTTCATCAAGCATAGCTGGAAGATGCAGGGACGCCCGCTCTTCCTGGTTCTGATCCGAGAGGATAACATCAAGTAATACAACACACACACACACACACACACACACACACACACACACACACACACACACACACACACACACACACACACACACACACACACACACACACACACACACACACACACTCTCTCTCTCTCTCTCTCCCTCTCTCTCTCTCTCTGTGTCATGGGCATTGGGCATTGAGGATAAACTAACTCAGCCCCACCTCTCCCAGCCCACCGTTATCCTTCTCTTTCTTTCTTTCTTTCTTTCTTTCTTTCTTTCTTTCTTTCTTTCTTTCTTTCTTTCTTTCTTTCTTTCTTTCTTTCTTTCTTTCTTTCTTTCTTTCTTTCTTTCTTTCTTTCTTTCTTTCTTTCTTTCTTTCTTTCTTTCTTTCTTTCTTTCTTTCTTTCTTTCTTTCTTTCTTTCTTTCTTTCTTTCTTTCTTTCTTCCTTCCTTCCTTCCTTCCTTCTCTCACTCTTTCTCTCTCTTTCTCTCTCTGTACCATTTGGCTTCCTCGCAGGCGGGCGCCTCAGTGTCCGCCTGCTGATTGGGGGTTAATGCATCTCATTTGTATCACTGAAGCCCTGCGGTTAGACCGGTCGCGCCGCTATTGACCGCCACCCAAAGTGCCGTATGTTCAATGTGTTGCGACCGCTTACGCAGCCACAGCGAAGCATCTGTAATAATGAGTCAATGGGGTCTCGTGGAAACCGCTCGATAGTCATCAGTTGAGTATCGATTTGGATGATGAGCTATTATGGGCGGCGACGGTATAGAACTGAGATGGCCTGTGCTGATTGAGTTACGTAATGTCACTGTCCAGCAGATCTCCAACAAGTTGACGTCTTGAGGTAATCGGGGGAAAAACTGGCCCATTTTCTCCATTGGCACACTTTTTTTATTTTTGTTTTGATCTGGCAGAGGAGTAGAGGTGAATGCTCACATCACTTTGTACTGCGGGCTGGGCTGGCTAGAGGAAGTGATAACTGACCCGACACGTTGCTTATTGACAGTGTTCCAAGCTCCTAAGAGGCTCCTCGTCAAGCGTTTGACAACACCAGCTGTCAGTTACAAGAACTAGATAAATAAACTGGGCTGTACTCAGAATGACATGAACACAAACGATGTGCACCGAGACTGTGTGTGATTTAGCACTATTGTTCAATGCGAACGGCATTGAATCCTGTGGACCTCCCTGTCACTAGGGGGAGCCGTTTCAACCCAGTCCTGGACATGCTGGCGTCATTTAAGAAGGGCAACATCGGCGGGGTCAAGGTTCACGTCGACAGACTTCAGGTCAGTTTCTTCCCATTTGTGAATTCGTTCATTCTTTATTTCTAATTGATCGTCCGAATTTTTTTTTTACCGTGCCCGTCTCAGAATCATCATCATCATCATCGTAGTGTGGCAGATATCTACTCACTCAAGTGTTTCTACATTTGTAGTCGTCAGTAGTGGTATCTGCAGCCTCAGTGGTGGAAAGTAACTAAGTATTTTTTACTCAAGTACTCTACTTACCGGTAAGTACGATTTCGAGCTACTTGTACTTTATGTGAGTGTTTTCATTTTATGGAACTTGTACTTTTACTCCACTACATTTCAAAGGAAATATTGTACTTTTTACTCAACTACATGTATCTGAACTCATCAGTTACTAGATACTTTGAAGAAAAAGATTTAGCATAGAAAACATGGCAAAAATGTATGAAGATTATATACTTACTTTCACATTTGAAGCCTGTCAACTTCAAGAGCAGCATAACTGGACCACATACCACTTTAATATGACCTTTAATCAGAGCAGCATAACTGGACCACATACCACTTTAACATGACCTATAATCAGAGCAGCATAACTGGACCACACACCACTTTAACATAACCTTTAATCAGAGCAGCATAACTGGACCACATACCACTTTAACATAACCTTTAATCAGAGCAGCATAACTGGACCACATACCACTTTAACATAACCTTTAATCAGAGCAGCATAACTGGACCACATACCACTTTAACATAACCTTTAATCAGAGCAGCATAAATACTAAAGTACATTCAATAGCAAATACTTCTCTACTTTTACTTAAGTAGAATTTGAGTGGAGGACTTTTACTTTTACCAGAGTACTATTTTATCTGGGTATTTCTACTTGTACTTAAGTAAAGGAACTGTGTACTTATTCCACCACTGTGTAGCCTACACGGTGTGCTAACAAACACACCGACTCCTCTGGGGATTATAATTAATATATAATTATATTATAATTAATTATAACTGTCTGTCGTATCCTGCCGTGTATGTTGCTGAAAGGATTTGTCAGACATTTTCTTTTCCCATGCGCTGCCTCAGCCAGTCTCGTCGGCGTGTATAGGAACGGGGCACCCACGGTTGATGTCATAAAAACGATATCTATCTATCCCACAACACAAAGCATCTACCATCCTTTTTTCGCCGTTAGCAAGCACGGGTGCGAACAGTTTGCTACCAAACATCAGAGTTTTTCTGTCGGCTTGTAACACGAAACCAGACGGGCAGTTGAACGGAAGGCTTTACTGAAGTCAAACTCAAAAAACCCAAATGCACCTTGAATGCAACACAACAACAGCCTGCGGGCACAAGCTGGTATAAACTAAACTAGATGCTCAAGGCTCTGTGCAGTAGCTGTGTCTTCTGGAGAGCGAACTCGATCCCGAGCGCTGAGAGACAGCAGGGAGAGGCTCATCGAGGCCCAACAACAGGTGCGCCGAATCGTCAGTAATGAGCCGCTCTCTTTTCTTGATCCTCTGATCACAACTACTGCTTTCTTCGGTGAAACACACAGTCCTACGCAGAGCTGTCTCCGTGCCTGTACGTCACAGACTCCAGAGCCTCTCTTGGGAATCATCTCTTTACCTTTTTCAACACATTTTTGGTTCTCATTTATAAAAGAGACTAGAAATATGGGGGAAAGAATAACATATTATTATTTATTCAATATGTTAACACTTTCAGCGCCAGAGGTCGCTGTGTACCGTGTGGTAAGAAGGCCACCGCTTTAAAGAATGGGGATACATGGCGGTGTTTGCAGGGCTCAAACTATATTAAATAGCATAGCTATGGATATAATAACATTGCCCATTTGACATCTATCGTTCAATTTGTGAAAAAAAATAAAATTCATCCATACATTCCCGTTTTATACCGTGGTGAATATGAGTATAGTTTTAGAGTAATCCTGTCTAATCCCAGAAAATGCTGCTATGCAGCATTTAGTGCATTTCACAAAAAACTGTGCCGTTTCTCGCCTGTATCAACAATCAACCTGAAATCAATGATATATTATAGGTATTATGTTTCATCATGAATGCATGAAAGGGTGGGGGGGGGGGTCGTTTTTCTATGCTTCGATCGTCACCAACGGAATACGTTACACACACACACATTACACACATACGTTCGGATCGCGGAGAAGGGATTCTTAGATCAACGCAAGATTTATACCTTATAGCCCTTACCTTGACTAGGATGTACTCCAAAAAGAATATTCCAATTATCTGATCGCCATTCCAAGTATTGATGTCGATCGTGTTGCCAACATAATCCACCTAAGAACATGAGTGCTTGATTCTCCTCAATCCATGTGTTATAAACGCTTGTCCTGCGCGACAAGGAAAACCCGGACTGGACTTTTTAGATCAACGCACAGCCCAAGCCAGAGTGTTTCAAAGGATGCGCAATACCGGCCGCAAGGCGGCAGGCGGCGGTATTGGACGTTTGCGATCTCAGACTCATTCCCAATGATAACACAGGCTCCCGCGATGGATTATGAATGGGAATATCGAATAAAAGAAATAACGATAGAAAACCCGAGAAATCTCGGGGTCTGGCGCCCAACGCATGGCGAGTTAACCCGGGATATCTCGGGTCTGGCCCCGAATGTGTTAAAGGATTTTTTTTTTTTACAGAGTAAAGGTAGCACCGGTTAGTTTACTTCCTGTTTGGGCAGAGATGTTTGACAGTCGAACGTCATCCAACTCTCTGCGTAGGAGTGTTGGTCAAACTACATCTTTTTTACCCTCCTATCATAAGCGTTGCTTTCCTTGGTCAAGCTAGGAGGGGGCGGGGCTTGGGATAGGTGAATGATCAGATTTACCACTCCTCCCACAAGGGCAGGACACGGACCTAGCTGTGTAACATTTGGTGGTAGATGACATTAGCTTAAACCTTTGATAATTAATGTTACGGTAACAGCAGAAGAGGATATATTAAATGCTTTGCATTGTGGGGTAGATTAGGACTGATTACATCATAACGTGGGGGCAACCATACGTAATTTATTTGTACAAATCCTTTGTTTTCCTGTCTTTCTATGCTTTGGTTTTACCGTCGGAACCGTCCAGACCCTGATATCTGGGGCCAACGTGGAGCAGCTGGACTTCCTGCGTGTCAACGAGGCAGAGTAAGGGCTGCTTTGACCTTTGTCCTTTGACCTTTGTCCTTTGTCCTTCTGTTAATTTCAAGGGATTGTTCAGGTTTTTGCTTTATGATGATGACCTGCGGACTCCTTTCCGTCCATCGAAAAAGCACTTTTCAGCAAGATTCAAGAGTTCTATTTGTCACATACTGTACATACACCAGACATGTAGTGAAATGTGGCGATGCCCGCAAAAAAACAAATAATAAAATAAAAATAGACGTGATAAAAAAAAAGTTATAAAAATTTAATACAATGCTAAACGTAAGAAGTAATAAGTAATAATATACAAATATACAGTGGGTTCAGAATATTGCTCAAATGTATACAGTTGGTTTTTTAAAGTGACCTTTTTGTAGTGTATTATGTATGTAGGGTGTGTGATAGCCCCTTTCATGACTGCGATGCAAGCCAGGGGCTCGAATACGCAGTCACTTGTCACTTAGTCACGTAGTAGCCAGGTTAATTTGCACCACCAAGCACTGCTTAAAAGCTAGCAGTCGGTCCAAAATATATCGGATATAAATTTCAAAGGTACCCAGCGTTCCATTACCTCACCTACAAATCCCTGCACGGGTTGGCCCCTTACTACCTGACCAACCTACTCCACCCCTACTCTCCAGCACGAGGCCTCCGCTTCTCCAACTCCGACCTCCTCACCATCCCCCGCACCAGGCGTTCCACACTGGGAGACTGAGCTTTCTCTGTAGCTGCCCCCAGGCTGTGGAACTCTCTCTCCCCCTCCATCCGAGGCTCTGACACCATCAACCTCTTCAAAACACACCTAAAAACCCACCTGTTCACACTTGCCTTCACGCAACACGGCCCTGCTCCCAAGTAGCCCACACCTGACTCTTTTATTTTAAGCCACAGATCCCGTTGTTTTGTTTTGTTGTTTGTTTTTGTTTTGTTTTCTGTTTTTTGTTTGTTAATTTCAACCACTTCATCCAATTGGACAGCACCTTGCTTCCTTTCTTTGTCTTATTTGTTTTTTCCTGTTGTTACTATACACATATATTCATAATTTTTATTTTTTCTATCTTATTTTAAAAAAAATATTTTTTCCACCCTTTCCTTGTACAGTGTCCTTGAGTCTGAGAAAGGCGCTTCTCTCTTAAAATCCAATTATTTATTATTATTATTATTATTATTATTATTATTATTATTATTATTATTATTATTATTATTATTATTATTATTATTATTATTATTATTATTATTATTATTATTATTATTATTATTATTATTAGTGTTTCACACACACACACGTGGCAGGGTTTGAAAGCTTGGCGTTGCTAATAAACATTTTAAATAATTTTTATAAACTGGTCAACACTGCATTATTTCTGGCATTGGGTGCATGATGTGTCTGCGCTGTGATCACGAAGCAGCCAAATACGGAAATACAGCAGTTTTGAGCAGTGTTGACCAGTTTATAAAAATGATTTAAAATGTTTATTAGCAACGCCAAGCTTTCAAACCCCGCCGCGTGTGTGTGTGAAACCCTAATGGAACGCTGGGTACCTTTTGAAATGTATATCTGATCTATTTTGGACCCACCGCTAGAAATGGTGGTGCAAATTAACCTGGCTACACCTGTGTGTCTATGTCTTCCGAAGAGAAGAGCCAAACAGTTAGCAAGATATTGCTTAGTGTCAGCTATTATTGGCAGCCGCGCAATTTGGAGAAGACGCTGCTATCTGTACCCATGAGCTGTATGCTACTGTCTGGTTCATCATCCTGTGTGTGTGTGTGTGTGTGTAACTTTAGTTGCCATTGTCAATTTGGGCACGAATGTATCAGAATAACCCACAATGTACAAGTGCACTGATAATATTTGTGTCCTTTAAACATTGTCTTTATGTGGACATAAATAAAGATTCTAAATGTGTGTGTGTGTGTGTGTGTGTGTGTGTGTGTGTGTGTGTGTGTGTGTGTGTGTGTGTGTGTGTGTGTGTGTGTGTGTGTGTGTGTGTGTGTGTGTGTGTGTGTGTGTGTGTGTGTGTGTGTGTGTGTGTGTGTGTGTGTGTGTGTGTGTGTGTGTGTGTGTGTGTGTGTGTGTGTGTGTGTGTGTGTGCGTGCGTGCGTGTGCGCGCGTGTGTCTGCTTGCACAATCGTGGTGTGTCCCCCCAGGATCCCAGAGTTTAAGAGCTTCGAGGAGCTGGAGATGCCCAAGCACTCCAAGGTGAAGAGGCAGAGCAGCACGCCCAACATCGCCGACCTGGGTCAGCAGCAGCCGGAGATCGACATCGCGGAGTGGCAGGACAAGTCCACCGGCGAGATCATGCTGAAGTTCCACGTGAGTAGTGGACGAGGGCGGGGAGGGGGGGCGAGGGGGGGGAGGCAGTGAACCATCACACGGAGCAGCTGTAGTGAAGTTCTGAACGCTCAGGGCGGCGACACTCTGGATAAACCAACAGGAATCCTTGTAGCACTCTAGCAGTAGCAGGCTGCTGACTAGGTCCAGAAAATATTGCCACATCACTCCCATCTTAGTTTCCCTTCACTGGCTCCCCATCAAATTCAGAATTCACTTTAAGGTTCTGGTCATCACCTATAGAGCACTCCTTGGTCAGGCACCTGCCTACATCTGCGACCTAGTGCGCCCATACACCACGAACAGATCGCTCAGGTCGTCTGATCAGGGCTTGCTGGCTATCCCCCGGTCTAGATTGAAGACAAAAGGGGACAGAGCATTCGAAACCGTGGCCCCCAGGTTGTGGAATGCTCTGCCCTTGGACCTTAGATCTGTGGTCTCTGTAAACACTTTTAAAAAGCAGCTAAAGACTGTGCTGTTTAAACAGGCGTTTGGCGAATTATGCTCTGTGTAAATATTTTATGTCTTTTTTATCTGTTTTGGCTTTTCC
This sequence comes from Notolepis coatsorum, assembly GCF_963971535.1. Lineage (NCBI taxonomy): Eukaryota > Metazoa > Chordata > Actinopteri > Aulopiformes > Paralepididae > Notolepis > Notolepis coatsorum. Next base: position 69,075,927 of record NC_140166.1, on the reverse strand, counting down.
TGATCTTTCACGTTTTTTATTATTTTCTTTTACCATGCTGCTATCTTTTGCATTTTATTGATGTTTTTACTATGTGAAGCACTTTGTGACCCTGATGTGTGAAAGGTTCTATATAAATAAACTTTACTTACTTACTTACACTCTGAATCTCTGTATGTCGGCCATGATGAGTGGCGATATATAAAACACACTCACTCACTTTGACCTCGTCTGTTGGCAGGACTGTGACTGTCTGGCCAGTCAGGCCCAGCTGGCCTCCCTCCTGGTCAGGAAAGAGGGAGAAGACTTCCTACTCAAAGACGGTAGGCGTCAGTGTTAGCTTGTACTGTTATGGGCCACCATATAGTAATGTCATCACCAACCACACCAAGCATTATTAAAACAATTATATATATAATATTAACATCTAGTATGGTATATATTAACAGATAATAACAATAACTTTATTTGTTCATACAAGAATTGTAGCTCAAAGTACTTCACAGCAGAAAAAAGACAGGCACAAAATTAGCACATAAAGTGTAGACATAATAGGGGGGGGTGGCCGGGTAGCGCAGCGGACTAAGCGTCTGCCTACCACCGCAGAGACAGTGGGATCGAATCCAGCTGTCAGCGGTGCCTCCGGCTTGGTCGGTCGTCCGTGCTGACACAATTGGCAGTGTTTTGGCGGGAGGGAAGCCGGTGGCGTGTATCCTGGTCGTTGTAAACAGCGACTCCTACAGGTCGGTCGGGGCACCTGCACAGCGAGGGAAGGATTTAGGAGAGGCAGTGTGATCCTTCCACACGTTACACTCTCCCAGTGAGAGTCCGCGCTGCCAGGTGAAAAGAAGCGGTGGGCTGGCTGCACATGTGTCGGAGGAAGCATGTGATAGTCTCCGCCCTCCCGGACCGACGGTAGGGGGTAGAGTGCGCAACGACCAGGAAGGGGATTGGGAATTGGCATAACGACTAACATTGGGAGGGGAGAAAAACGGAAAAAGAAGGGGAAAAAAAGATAATAAAAAAAATAAAAAGAGTAAACATACCAAAAAACTCACCATTGTGATGGTTCTTGCTCCTGTAGCCATGTTCTGGGACAGGTCGTTTTCCAGCCCTGGTTAATGAGGCATGTTGTAGGCCATATTTTTTCAATTTAAAAGTGATGTTCTTTGTAATACTAATATACAAGTGATACAACATTATTTCTTTTCCCAGAGGGCATGATGGATGAGCTGGAGAGGATCTACAGGATAGCTGGGAGCAGGAAACTTTGGTCTGATTCCTCTTTCTCTCTCTCTCTCTCTCTCTCTCTCTCTCTCTCTCTCTCTCTCTCTCTCTCTCTCTCTCTCTCTCTCTCTCTCTCTCTCTCTCTCTCTCTCTCTCTCTCTCTCTCACACAAACACACACACTTATTCATTATCCGATGATACACACTTAGTCAATTTGATTTAAATCCTGTGACATTATCTGTTCTTTACCTGTTCTCCCTTGTTTGTCCTTTTTCACACAATCACACCGTGTTGTTTACATTTCGATGCTAAATAACTCTCGATTTAAACTGGCAACGCTAGGCTGGCAGTACGCCAGACTGCTTCCATTATCAAGAAGTTCGCTGCATCTATTGCCCCTCACATCACCACTATTCTGGTACAGGGGAAACAGGTAATGATGACGTTCAGATGGAGTAATGCTACAGTAGTTAGCGGCCTAGCATGAGAGCTGTGTGGTCATTGGCTAGTTCGCTAGTTAGCTGCCTAGCATGACAGCTGTGTGGTCATTAGCTAGTTAGCTAGTTAGCTGCCTAGCATGAGAGCTGTGTGGTCATTAGCTAGTTAGCTAGTTAGCTGCCTAGCATGAGAGCTGTGTGGTCATTCGCTAGTTAGCTAGTTAGCTGCCTAGCATGAGAGCTGTGTGGTCATTAGCTAGTTAGCTAGTTAGCTGCCTAGCATGAGAGCTGTGTGGTCATTAGCTAGTTAGCTGCCTAGCATGAGAGCTGTGTGCTCATTAGCCGACTGAATCAGTATCGATTTAAGGCTGCATTAATTTATGCTCGGTGGTGGGAGGTTGGGAAACACGTCGTCTCTGACCTACGTGCGTTCCAGCTACTAAGTCGGAAAAACATGGATGCTCACGCTAAACATTGTTGGCAATTTTTTCTTATGATTTGTCTTGCATGAACTACAACAGTTTACAACGGCATATAGTTGCTAATATACTTACAAAATGTACTCTTAAAACGGCTAATTAACAACATTAACGTTTAAATACAATGTGGGTGGCCTTGTTGAAATGACGTTAAATGACGCTGAGCCTTGAACCGGGGGTTGAGAAATCATACCCGAGTTTGCGACTAGGAACCGAAGAGTTGACGTGCCATTTTATTAGATTTTTCTTGGTAGGAAGTCAGACTTTCCAACCTCCGAGTTATAATCAAATGCAGCATAACGCCTCAGCAGTATTGCTTGCTTTTTTAGCAAGTTACTACACTTTTAGCAATGCCATTGTTGATTAACCTGCATACCTCAGGTTCATAACAAGATGGCTAACACACAGTTGTGAGTTAGGCCAAGCTAGCAAGGCTAAGCTAACACTGGATTGGAAGTGTACAGTAGCTTAGTGTCCTTGCATTCTCTCCATTAATTAACCACCACAGACGGGACCTTTTTTCTTTTGCAATAGGTCTAGAATGGTCGGAATGGTCCTAGTTTCCTTTACGGACGGTTCATGCTTTTCCTGTAGACATAATTTCCTGTGTTTGATGGTTTGGTTTGGTTCTGTATTAGGTGCAGTTGCCTGACTTGACAGCTCAGCAAGCTTTTTCTCCCCAACGTCGTTGTGAATGTTTGCTTTTGTAATTAATCTGACTTCCCATAGAGGGATTCAATTATTGTGCAGTGAAAGAGGTCTCCACCTTGTTCTGAAACAGTGTCAAAACTCTGTTCAATTTCCTTTCTTATTTATTTAACATGGACTGGTAAGTGGAGCTTGAAATGGGTTCCTCAACAAACCACCAATGGCTCCACATCATACCATAATAACATCATACCATGCCCTCTGAATATTATTATTATTATTATATTTATTATTTTACAAAAGGTGTCCCATTATAGGCCCACTTATGCAGGTCCAATCACTGAATTATATATAGGTTACGGTACACAGTCTAAGCACGATTCGTTTTCACAATATACAATAAGGGTGATACAATTTTATCCAGAGCTCCATTATATGCATAATTTCACTGATAGTAAAATGTTATTATTACACAGTATATAGAGATTTGAATTGAACCCTTGCACTTTAGAGCCATATAAGTCTGTTAAATCTTTTTGGACAGCCCATGTATTTGCAGTTGTGAAGTTAATCTAAAACCACTTGTGAGTGTGAAGAAACGACTCAACCTCCACTGTCTTTAACTTCAACACGACACTCTTAACCCACCATCTTTAAAGTTTGAAGACATTGTTCCTCTGAAAACGTAAAAATAGACTTATATGGTTCTTGGTCTGAGGTCCTCAGCTACAGACTGAAGAGGTGTGTGAGGCAGCAGGTCACAGGCCGCCTGCCGTGAGGGGCCTTCGGAGGGGCCCCGTCAGCACAGACACAGGGCAGATGGTGCAAACACATAGATGGTACAAGCCAGAGCGGATGGATGTAGCTGTTATGCCAGTGGGGGGGGGGCGACAGTGGCTCGGGAGGTAAAGCAGTCGTCCGGTAATCCAGAGGTTCCCGGTTCGATTCCCGCTCCTCCCGGGCAGTGTGTCGAAGTGTCCCTTGAGCAGGTTGGCACCTTGCATGGTCGCTTCTGCCGTCGTGAGTGTGAGTGAATGTGAGGAACAAATTGTAAAGCGCTTTGGATAAACCTCTAACCTTTATCCCACCGCTGCCCCAAGCTTAAATCAGCCATCCCCACACACCGCAGTGGGCATTCTTATTTCTGCTCACTTATTAATAAACAAACGATTGCCTCCTCTCAAGCACCACTTTTCTCTTCAGCCATTACATTTAGTCCTTTAGCTGAACGCTTTTATCCAAAGCCACTTACAAGTTCTGTACGACAGGTCAGCAGGAAGGGTACAACTCTTTCAAGGTTCATTATGTTTCTTTATTCATTTCGTTCAGTCGCCTCTCTGTAAGGATGTGTCTCCGGCTGAGCTCCCTGACTGCATGGCGCTCGCCGCGTCACGCTCAGCTCCTGTCTGTCGCTTCTTCCTAACGAGACCCCTGCAGGCGGGAGGAGTCACCCGGCTGGCTGCAGTCATTCCTGTGAATAATGCAATCAGAAAACGTGTGAACATTAAACTGTATGCTGCAGCGAAGCTTAACGGATCCTTTTGGCAATGAATAAAAAAATTAAATAAAAGAGAATCTAATAGTGAAGACGAATTGCAACGTGTGGATAAAGGCTGGATAGAAAGCGCTGAGGTTAAATACAAGAACGGCGAATCGAATTCAGGGACTGAATTTGGGTTTTTATACTAACACATGATTGATTATTTAATTAGGTGAACGCCTCAGCTCTCCGTTTAAAAAGTGTGTAGGTTTAGGGTGTTTAAATCAAAATGAATGGAAAGGATTCACCCGTTTGTTCTTTTTTACAGTCGGAAGCAAAAGCTAGAACTGAATATTCAACTGTTCCGTGTCCCCGCCGAGAGGCTGGGGAATTGACTGGCAATGACGCCAGGGACAAACCATTCCTTTCCATAAAGATGTTTATTCTTTCTCCACAACATGTTTTATGCATTTTTTTCAGAAACATGAATCAGCCCTTAGATGCGACATTGAAACAGGATATATTATGATTTCGAAGATACAAACACTTATTTTGTAGTTTCCATATGGATCACGTACGTCTGCACATAATGTCACGTTTCTCGACAATAGAGGCCTAGCACGGAATGTTTATGCAGTTGGCACTTTCCATAGAAAAGGCATAATTGCTGTGCAGTGATACAGTAGGTAAACCATTGTGAAAGCATGCTGATCCACTGACTTGTTTACAAGATCAAATCAATTCAAAATCCAAATGATAAAAATGTTGCTTATATATTTCTCATATCACATAGCAACCGTTGTTTTGCACATAGCAACCAATGTCTTTTCCAAAATGGTGAAAAACTGGGCCTTCTAAACATTTGGTGCAAGGCCTCTTAAGGTTTAAGTTTATTTAAGTTTGTTTAATTTTTTATTTAATTTTTTTTACCCAGTGTCAGTGCACATTAATCAACATCTTCCGTTTCCACATCAATGTATAAATGTGCCAGAATTAGCTAATGAGCTAGTTTTCATCTGTAGTCGCTGCCTAACATGCATGTGTTTATGATGTGGGAGGAAACCCAAGCGAACACAGGGAGAACATGCAAACTGCACACACAAAGGCCCCCTGCTGGGGTTCGAACCCAGGACCTTGTTGCTGTGAGGCAGCAGTGCTAGTTTCTTAGCATGAACACATGTAGAATACCACACATACTTATCTTTCCATTTTTGGTTGCTATAAGAATTAAGCTGGAGCTATTGGAAATTTATAGGAACAAATCCACATCTAGCCAAATCGTCCTAGTTGTTCTTTCTTCACTGTTATGATTATAAGAGAGTAATTTCTGAATTTAGTCTAGCCCTATTTCCTTCTCACAGGCGATGTGATTGATCGATAAAGTCTCTCTCTCTCGGATCAATCCGTGCTTTGTTTCACATCGGACCCCCAGAGGTCTGGCAGTAGCCCACAGAGTTAATGTCAAATACGGGGGACACCTTTCAGTCTATATAGAAAGAAAAACTCCCGTTATACTCCCAAGGTAAAACCAAAAGCAAACATAACGCTGCAACAGTATATTTGACGTGTTTACGTCATCGTTTTGAAGTCAAGCCATCGCTGAATCCTTTACTTTGTGCTGCAAGTTCACGTTTCAAGTTCAAGTTTCTTTATTAGTTGTCATACAAAAATACAGAATACTTTTATATGAAATGCTTTTTTCTGTTTTGCTCCTGAGAGTGTGCTAGATAAAAATAGATAAGTATAAAATAGAAAGTCATTGCTACAGTGCCACGGTTACTTCCTGGTTAGTTGCAGCAGAGAGTGAAGGATTCAGTGATCATTTTGACACTTGAATTCCCCTACGGCTAGACAAGACTAGACTGTCGTATGGGTGCAAACAAAGTGTTGGGATGCTGGCCGTAGACTGAACCCCCCCCCCCCCCCCCTCCGTTACTTTAGATTCGTTTTGTGGCTACTAGCAAGTGCTGGGTGTCGAGTGTGAAGCATGCCATGGATTAAACCGAGAGAGAACTCCCGTTGGTCAAACACATCGTCGGCGAGAATCATTTGAAGAGGATGAGCTGTTTGGTGCAAGGGAGACTACGCTCTCGTCACTGGGAACGTTTTCACGACGACACTGACCCATCCTCTTCTTATGATTCTAGTCCGTGAGTAGGGAATGAGGCTAGATGTCCTAAATTCTGAACTTACCCCTTTAAGGTTGTGCTTGTGCTTCTGTCCACCAGGTCTGTTGTACGTCTTGCTGCCAGTCTCTTAACAAAACTAGTGGACAGCCTTGCCCCCAGTATTACTAGTGTGTTAGTGCATGGCAAGCAGGTAAGTGGAACCATACAACGTGGGGGCTAAACAGTCCAACTGTCCCTCTGTTGAACCAATGTCACGTTGAATGGTTATCCAGGGGAGGTGACATGGTGTTAATGTTCACTGATAAAAAAAAAAAAAAAAAAAAACAGAATTGGAAATAATGTCTTATTGTGACTTTAATATGAATACAGTGCATCCAATACTCCCCATGCATCCTATGGAAGGCGCTTAAGAGTTGGATGGCGGCTTGCTTCGTTCTTCATCTCGGCTGAATTTCTGTCGCGTGCGCCTACCACCCCCACGTCGTTCAGCTTTATTGAGGCTGCCAGTTTGAACGCACCTTGTCCCTTTAACGCTACGTATATTTATACACTCCCGTGTGACAATTCATTACGTTGCCACTCAGGAGTTTGTCTGATCCCAGTTCCTCGCCGGGTTAGCTGCATCGTTTCATTCCTTTAATGTGTGATCCAGAGATTAGACCCCTTCCCGAGAGTGTTTCGGTTATCTCTCCGCTTGTTTTTTTTACCTTCCGGGAGAGTTTTTAGGCAATTTATTAGGTTGAATTAGCTCAAGGGGTGAATCTGCATATAGATTGCATACCCGGAGGGAAGTGCTGATTTTAGAATTTCGAGGCAGGGCGGTCTCCTTCTCCCATACAGTTAGCAGCTCAGTCGGAAGATATACAGTATGGATTCCTTCCCTCCTTAGGGGGATGAGGATGAGGATGAGGATGAGGAAGGCTAACTAGGGATGGAAGTTGGCCGTACATGCGCTGCTATTTTTTTTGGGGGGGGGGTGTATCTGTAAAGTAAACAGGGAAGCAGCAAACGTCGTTCGAATTAGAGCTTGAAGATAACATTTAGTAATGTGATATGATAACAAAGTTACTAACCGTAATGTTCACCACGTCTAATGTTGGCTAACCCCAAATTTGCCGCCTTGAATCCTCTAACGTTAATCATTCATCGTATGTTAACATCACTTATACTTATAATATACCTCATGCCTTCACACGACTTTCCTTTCAGTAAAGCAAATTTGCAAAAAGAAAAAAAAACATATATTGATGTTTTGATCAGATTAAGTAATTTGGAGACGGGAGATTTGTACTTCAGATTGCAACTTTTGTGTTTTGCGCCCCGGACGTGATAGGCCAAGCCCGTTCAGTGGTCTGTCATAGACCTACCAGGGGGAGCTAGAAACCGTGGACAGACCACTGAACGGGCCACAACCAGAGAAGGAACAGGGATCCTGGATGTTTATGTTTATGTTTATTAGGATCCCCATTAGTCATCATCGACGTGTTGACTATTCTTCCTGTGGATGTGATAGCCTCACTTTTTTTTTTTTTTACATCTGCAGACTTTCTGTAGTTTTGATTACAGTTCCAAAAGTTATGAAATGTCAACAATATGATTTTTCCATAATATATAAAAAAAAAATCCATACGCAGTAGTTAAATCTGTTCCCCCTCCACTCAGGGTAGCTTATTACCAGGTTTGTGTTTTAGATTTTTAAAGATGAATGGATCTCTTTACCTAATGTAACTCTTTAGACTAACAGATTCTAACATCAAAAGCCACATTTCTTTAGACGTAGCCAAGAAGATAAAAGCACAGATAGCAAAAGTGTTGTTTTCTCTGAGTCGGTACTGAATACAAAATGAGCAATCTGGAGAACTGTAACACCCCCCCCCCCCACTCTTTATTGTTAAGAGCCCAATTTTATAGCCTGGAACAAAGGAAGTGCCAGTAATTGGAACATGGAGACCAGCACATCACGCTGTGTGCTACAATCGTGTGCACGCACACACACACACACACACACACACACACACACACACACACACACACACACACACACACACACACACACACACACACACACACCCACACACACACACTGAGCATGTGTGTATACAAAGCTGACAATTACACTGCACTACAAGTAAATCCTCTAATGGTATCCGTGTCTGGTCTCCTCTCTCTCTCTCTCTCTCTCTCTCTCTCTCTCTCTCTCTCTCTCTCTCTCTCTCTCTCTCTCTCTCTCTCTCTCTCTCTCTCTCTCTCCCTCTCTTCTCTCTCTCTCTCTCTCTCTCTCTCTCTCTCTCTCTCTCTCTCTCTCTCTCTCTCTCTCTCTCTGCCGGCCGGCCGGCGCACATGTCCGTGCCCGCGCCGCCTACACAGGTGACCCTGGGTCGCTTCGGGCACGAAGAGGAGGTGATCTCCAACCCGCTGTCCCCCGGGGTGATCAAGGGCATCATCTACAGCAAGTGCTGCCCCCCGGGGGGCGAGCGTGAGGCGGCGCTGCAGCAGGAGCTGGTCATCCACATCGGCTGGATCATCTCCAACAACCCCGAGCTCTTCAGCGGCATGCTCAAGATCCGCGTCGGGTAGGAAGGAGGGAAGGGAGGGAGGGTGTTGTTGTGCCCCGGCGGCGCACTGGCGTCTGGGTGCTCCGTACGTACGCGGGCGTCGTGTGGGCAGTGAGGTCGTTCCAATGAGGTTAAAGGAGGAACACGCCAACATTTGCGGAGATTTTGCTTACCGTCTCTTCTCCAGAGATGATGATGATGATGATGATAATAATAATAATAATAATAATATAATAATAATAATAATAATAATAATAATAATAATAATAATAATAATAATAATAGCTTCATTTTATATAGCGCCTGTCTTTTTTGAGGGTGTTTGATTTGATTTTGATTTGTCTCGAACATAGAAACATAAAACAAGATTAAAAAACAAAAAGGTAAATAGTCAAAGACTATTTCCATACAATAAGTGTTCGAGAAGGAACAGGGGGGGAAGTAAAACAACGTATCAAGCCCTGCCCCTTCCTTACAATATTTGACATTATATAATTTAATAAAAATAATATAACAAATAATGAAACATTTATTAAAAGTACAGTTTTTTTTTATATATCCAAATATCCAAATGAGAAAAAATATGTATTAGGGCAGTCACATTACTGCTCAAGCTCCTCTCTCTTATATGTGTCCATAAGTGCTTGTTTATAGCTACCTTTAAATCGATTGATATTTTTGCTTAATTTCTTTTGTGTCTTATGTTCCCCCTGGGGGTCCTATGTTCCCCGCTCCATCTAACATGCACCATCTACACCCTCACACAACTCTGTCTCTGGTGTTCTTTTAGGAATAGAAGTTTAACGTTTGAACCACACACACACACACACACGCAATCAATAGCCTATACCACCTAGCCAACAATATTATTCTCTTTCCTCCAGAAAAACATTCTCAATTCCATTAGTAGTCGTTGCGGCGACTACTAACACACACATTTTATTAAGCATTGATTTTGGCAGTAGGTTAGGCTGCCTCCGCGGCCCACTCCATGGCGCTCACTGGCCCACTGTTTGAGAATGGCTTATCTAGGACCCGGGGAACATAGGACCCTTTTTTTTCGGGAGCAGGGAACATAGAACCCGGGGGACCACATAGGGATGACCACAAGGAGGGTGTTGTTGTTCCGGGCGCACTGGCATCCGGGGGGCGTTTCGTTCACGGGCGTCGTGAGGTCGTTCCAATGAGGGTTAAAGGAACACGCCAACATTTGGTGGAAATTAGCTTACCGTCTTCTCCAGAGAGAGAAGAGGGGATCATCCCTATGTTCCCCGGGTCTATGTTCCCCGGGTTCTATGTTCCCCGCTTTGATTGA
>NC_140166.1:69000676-69060676 GCF_963971535.1 Notolepis coatsorum | reverse complement strand
ATAGAACGAGATAAACTCTTGCCAATGGAAATCAAGTGCTGCCTCCCGCTACACTGACTACCGTACATTAACGTTTCCCTCTGGTTAGCTTTAGCGCTAGCTAACGTTGTCATAATATCTAGATCTGTGGTGTCAGCTGGATGACGTTGACTTCGTTTGCAAACGTTAACGTTCGCTATCTATATGGCGTTGGCAGACGAGGCTGGCGTTGTCCAGTTGACACATTAATTACAGATCGTGATGTTATGATAGCGTTAGTAGCTAAAGCTACTGCATGTCAACAACTCGATTCGACTGAGGAAGTCGAGTAGGTACCACACGCTAAACCGTCCCCGGACCCGCAACCTAGTATAGACAGTTCCAACTTCAGTGTGTGAATTACGTTAATCCCACAATTACTCAACTGCACTCAATATTTAAATACCAATTCTAGTCTAAATAAATGTAGACAGACAATGTACGTATTAAAAAAAATAATAATAATAATAAAAATTCAGAGTTATTGCCCGCCATGCGTTGTCTGCCAATATCGCTGTACAGCGTGTTTCAAGGTCATATTTCATATTTTCGTCATGGAATTCATATTTCACCCACGGAGCCTTGTCATATGCTGCGGGAGCCATCACAACTCTGCAACGCTTCAATACCGCCACCTGGTGGCCGATCGGCGAGTTGCCAAACCGGAAATGCCCGTTTCAGCTCGGTCCGTCCCCTAATTCCGTCCGGCCACTCGTTTATCGTCCCGGGACTCAATCCACACACCGTGGACATGGATTGTTGCCATAACTCAATAAACAACATGATTTGGGCGTATATTAGTATTATACAAACCGGAACTGGATCGCCTCGATCCTCACCACATAACTGGGATCTGTTTGTTCCACTCTCATCGCCCAACGGTACGAGGAGATGGACGTGAGTTTCAGCGTTTTTCTTTATCATTTTCGATACAAACTGCTCTGATCAATATATCACCCATACTACATAAATCATTTAACGTCGTCACGGAATTATAAATGACCCCCCCCCCCCCCCCCCCTCCGTTCACCCGCAGATGATCAGTCATAACGTTTAGGACCATGTACAGTTTAAATTTTTAATATAGCATGGATCGGTATCAAACTGCATTTGATAATCTAATATATGTATTTATGCCTATATCTCACGTTCTATGAAATACTGCAGAAAACGATAAAAACATATGTATACTCTAGGCGGTATTTTCGTATGAATGTGTGAATGAAAAAGTAAAACGTTCCTACATCCTGAACGATAGATAATTGATGTTGAATGGGCCATAGTAATGTCAATTTAGCAATACAATTTAAAAAGTTATAGCCCTGCAAAGAAGGTGAACATCTCCATAGACAAATAGCGCTGGCAGAGAATGGTTTAGGATGATCAAAGTGGTGGCAGAGAATGGGTTAAGGGATTATGTCCATGAGTGTCATTTTTAGAAATTAAGGCCTGCCTCTTATATAAGCCTCTCTCTAATAAAGGCCTGGTGCTCTTTGCAGCTGAGGTAAATAGAAGACCGTCCTATATTTGAGGATTTACGGTATCCTTCCTCGTGCATACATGAAATGGCCCTCGTATTTGCCCTTTTGCGAGCTCAGACCCATTCCCAACGATAACATCAGGCTGGATGGATGAAAATGAATGGATATCGCTAATAAAAGAAATAACGATTAAAACCTGACTATACTCGGGTCTGGCGCTCAAGCAATGGCGACTTAACCCGACTATCATCGTGACTGGCGTCCAATGAGTTAAAGAAGACGTGTCCGACCCATTGGGGACATTATTAACGTGTGTTGTCGGGCCTTACAAATACATTTGATTTGATTTTGATTTAGTGATTTAGATGAGCTGGACCAGAGACGTTTCTGAAAGGGAGACAAACCAACTTGTTTCGGGTCATGATGGTTATACAAGGTGCTGGCTCACTTTTGTTGGCATCGTAGAAAGCAGTGAATAGAAAACACGGCTGACCCCGATTAGTCGAATAGTCGACTAATCGATCGAAAGGAGCCGTAGTCGACTGCCAACCTCTTAGTCTAATGCAAAATTATTTTATAAAAAAATATTATTATAATTTTTATTTACATTTTTGTATCATTATTTCCTAAAGAAAAGAGGCCTAGAAGCGTGGCTAACGCTAATGGCGTGCATACCAGAGGCTAACTGCCTAAGAAAACAGGCACAGAGGCACTGAAAGAGGATTTCACCCGTCTAATGAACACACTAGACTAGACAAATATCAAGATGTATCTATCAGTGGACCAATTGCATGCTTTTGCAGACGACAAGAAGCCTTCCGTCGACTCCTTCAGACATTAAGCACCCCCCACAGCCCAAATGGAATGATAAAATATATATATATATATATATATTTTTTTCTTTCATATATATATTTTTTTTATATAGTCGACTATCGGCAAATTTTGCAAACTACAAGTAGACTATACAAATCCTTAGTCGGGGACAGCCCTTGAAAACAGTGAGAATCCCACTGGAACTAAACTCCAGATAACACTATTTGTTATATTGCTGCACAGAGACTGATCCTCCTTCACTGGAAGTGTCCTCCTCACCCACCGAGCTGGACTCAGAGAGGTGATGAGATAAGATGATCCTTTATTAATCCCCTTGGTGTCAAGAAGAATCAAGAATCAAGAGGTTTATTTGTCACATACATACCAGGGCATACAGTGAAATGCGGGTGGTCATGCCCGCATTGATTGTGCAAAATCCAATAATAAAATAGGCATAGAAAAAAAGAAAATAGGTAAGACACAAGATATGCATGATAAAATATTATTATATCATTGGATGTGCCCTGACAATTAATGCTTGTATATCTTATCGTGTGTTGTCATGTTTGTTTATATGTTTGTTTAAAAAATTATAAAAAAATAAAATACAGAATATAAAAAAAAAAAAAAAAATGCATGATAAAAAAAACACACGCTAAGTTCCTGAGAAACGGGTTCCTATGTACACTACTATACAATATACAATTTACAATTTTAACTCTTAATGTATCTAAACTATACTATACAGTACCTCCTTCCTTTAAAGTGACTTTCCATTATTTAAAGTGACATTTTGGTCAAAGCAGCATGGGGGGGGGATACAGGGGGGGGGGGGATACAGAGCTTCACAGCCCGATATATACTATAAGATACAACTATAAGATACAATATAAAAAGTACAAGATACAAGTTAGTACAAGGTAAGTAGGTATACCTACAGCAGAATTACACAAGGGGATACAGTGTATATATACCCATAATATTTGTATACATGAGACTGACTGTATATAAATAACATTAAAAAAAGATATATATATATATATGAGTACTGAAGACACTAGCGGTATGAACAGAATTTACACTATGGACAGTATAAACAATATGCGTATATATATATATATATATATATATAACAGAGAATAAGACTAATATGACTGGTATGAGTGTAAAGGAGTATGCCAATGATATATGGGTGGATGGATATGAGTGCACATGGTGAGAATAGGGTGAAAAGGAGTCATCCCTCTAGTTGTTCTCAAGTTCTGACGCCGTTAGTTCTCCTGGCAGCAGAGCCGGCCGTCCAGCATCTTAAACTAGCTGGACTCAGTGGTTAAGAGGTGATGATGCAGCATCTTAAACTAGCTGGACTCAGTGGTTAAGAGGTGATGAAGCAGCATCTTAAACTAGCTGGACTCAGTGGTTAAGAGGTGATGATGCAGCATCTTAAACTAGCTGGACTCAGTGGTTAAGAGGTGATGATGATGCATCTTAAACTAGCTGGACTCAGTGGTTAAGAGGTGATGATGCAGCATCTTAAACTAGCTGGACTCAGTGGTTAAGAGGTGATGATGCAGCATCTTAAACTAGCTGGACTCAGTGGTTAAGAGGTGATGATGCAGCATCTTAAACTAGCTGGACTCAGTGGTTAAGAGGTGATGAAGCAGCATCTTAAACTAGCTGGACTCAGTGGTTAAGAGGTGATGAAGCAGCATCTTAAACTAGCTGGACTCAGTGGTTAAGAGGTGATGATGCACATCTTAAACTAGCTGGACTCAGTGGTTAAGAGGTGATGATGCAGCATCTTAAACTAGCTGGACTCAGTGGTTAAGAGGTGATGATGCAGCATCTTAAACTAGCTGGACTCAGTGGTTAAGAGGTGATGATGCAGCATCTTTTTTTTTTGATCCACTTTTTCTCCCATTTTTCTATTTTTTCTCCCATCCCAATTTCGTATCATCCAATTCAACCCTCCCCTGTCACGGACGCTGTTTCTTGCCTCCCACAAGCCGGCTGCAATGTGGACTAAGTCATACATAGCACAAGTCCCCTCCGGTACTTGAGGTAACAGCAGTCGCATCTTTTCACCTGCGCAGCTCGATCTCTCAGTGGCGAGGAGTAACGCGTGGGAGGCTCACGCTGCCCCCGACACTTCCTGATTCTACTGTGCAGGCGCACCAACCGACCTGTAGGAGTCGCTGTCCACAATGCCCGATCCCCACCCATCAGTTTCCCACCCCCTAATACGGCCAATGTGTATTAGTACGGACGACCAGCTAAACTGAAAGCAAATGTGGAGCGCTGGGCTCGAACTGACGAGCCCAGCGTCTCCAGCATTTCGTGGTGAGCGCCTTGCCCACTACGCCACGTAGCCGCCCCTGATGATGCAGCATCTTAAACTAGCTGGACTCAGTGGTTAAGAGGTGATGATGCAGCATCTTAAACTAGCTGGACTCAGTGGTTAAGAGGTGATGAAGCAGCATCTTAAACTAGCTGGACTCAGTGGTTAAGAGGTGATGAAGCAGCATCTTAAACTAGCTGGACTCAGTGGTTAAGAGGTGATGATGCAGCATCTTAAACTAGCTGGACTCAGTGGTTAAGAGGTGATGATGCAGCATCTTAAACTAGCTGGACTCAGTGGTTAAGAGGTGATGATGATGCATCTTAAACTAGCTGGACTCAGTGGCTAAGATAGGTGATGCAAAAAAAGAAAATATTCTGTGTATTACCAAACGTTTGCCACAACAAAAAAGATTCTGTATAGTGTGTAAATGATAATGGCCAAACAAACACTGAACATATTCTAACGTACAGAACTGAAGATAACACTATCTCCCAGCACTAGCATTATAGCGTGGGGTTGCCATTGCTCTTCACTTGACCTTTATGCGAGTCCACCGAAGAAGAACCCTTGATTTACAATGACAGTAAATGGTAACAGTGGCGTCTTGTTGAGCCACAACATAACAGACTTCCAAGCATATCATTGGTATTCGCTGGCTTGCTTGGTTGATTGATCGACTATTTATAGTGCCATACATCATAAATGCCCAGCCTGTATGGGCTTCCAAGATACTTTGATATATTGAATGTATTTGTTGCATGCACTAGGGGAGCATTTACAACCAGTCATTGACATGGTAGACTACCTTAGAATACATTTGCCCTTATCAAACATACATTTTTCATGCTTTTTAGACAGTCTTGAAAAATGCAAGTTGCTTCGGTGAACCCTGTAGTATTACTGTAAGTGAGTATTTTTCATCTTAATCATCTTGCTTGAATAACCGCTGAAGGCCCTTGAATAACCCATGGAGGACCAATCAGGGATCCAAACGTAAAAAGAAATATCTGCTGTATTTTGTGGCGGTAAAATGTTTGTTTATGTTTGTAAACACTGGAGTATAATATACCTATATCCTGCTTTATGATACTTTATGATAGTAGAATATACCTATATCCTGCTTAACTTTATGATATTAAAATATACCTATATCCTGCTTAATGATACTGTATGATAGTACCTATATCCTGCTTAACTTTATGATATTAAAATATACCTATATCCTGCTTAATGATACTTTATGATATTAAAATATATCTATATCCTGCTTTATGATACTTTATGATAGTAGAATATACCTATATCCCACTTAATGATACTTTATGATAGTAAAATATATCTATATCCTGCTTTATGATACTTTATGATAGTAGAATATACCTATATCCTGCTTTATGATACTTTATAGTGATGACTTTATAGTGATGCCCGGAGTGTTGGACGTCCCGTGATGATGACCGGGAGGATGCGACCCTCTCTACGCCGCCCCCCTTGCCTCAAACAGATCCGCCATCAGCTCTATTTTTATCTTTCAAAATGTTCAGTTGCTATTGCATGCACTTATCTGTGTTTCATTACACATAATGAGTGCATGCTTACCAACTGTTGTGCCTGTTTTATTGCAACACTACTATCACCGACATCTAAGAAGGGAGATCCCCCCTTGAACGGCCCTTCTAAGGTTTCTCTCCTCCACATTGCCTGTGGTGCATTTTTTCCTATTGCTAGGTTTATTGAGTTTTTCCTTACCTTCGCGTGGGGTATGTCTGGGAGTGTTGCATTTATTTTATTTATTTTCAGTTTTTTGGACTTTATGGTTTTTTTTGTGTTGATTTATTGTGATGTTTCTTATTTTTTATTATGTTTTTGGTAGATTTTAATTTGTTTGTACTACCGGGCAGTCCGGTAGAGAGAGAGAGAGAGGAAGAACGGGAGACAGAGCTGGGGGAAGACATTCGGCAAAGGACGCCGGGTCCGGGAATCGAACCCGTGTCGGCCGCTTCGCGATGGGTCGCCACTTGGGTGCCCGTGATGTTTCTTCTTGACTTGTTTAAAGAAGACGTGTCCGGCCCATGGGGACATTAACGTGTGTTGTCGGGCCTTACAAATAAATGTGATTTGATTTGATTTATGATAGTAAAATATACCTATATCCTGCTTTATGATAGTAAAATATACCTATATCCTGCTTTATGATAGTAAAATATACCTATATCCGGCTTTATGATAGTAAAATGGGGTTATTCAAGCAAGATGACGGTGAAAAACGAGAATTCTCACCTACAGTAATAATACAGGGTTCACCGAAGCAACTAGCATTTTTCAAGACTGTCTAAAAAGCATGAAAAATGTATGTTTGATTAGGAGGGCTCAAAACTAGAGGTGGTGGCATCCTGGAGAACCCCTCCCACCGCTCTATGAGGAGCTAGCCAAGATGAGGGACACGTTCAGCCACAGACTCATACCCCCCGCCCCCCCCCCCCCCCCCCCAACACACCACTAACTGCCTCTGCTATCAGGCTCCACAACCGGGGGCATGGACTGCTGCCAGCAGCTGGAGAACTAACAGCTGCGGAACTTGAGAACTATTAGGAATGGCTGACCCCTGATCACTAAGTGTGTTTTTGATTGATTGTAAGAGAGATGTGTGTGTGTCCTGTAGAGGTGGGCCTTCCGCGCTCTCCGACACCCATTCTACTGTAGAGAGATTCCCACTGTCCCTACCTACTATCTAGCCAAACCACAGCCAAGGGAGCGGGCTTGGCAAAATCAGCGGGGAAAGACGTGCTTTTTTAGAGCGGTTTTGAAGGAGGGTAGGGGTTCACATTCTTGTACGGCTGTGGGTAGGGCGTTCCACATTGTTGTGGCATAATTGCTAAACGTGTTTAGTCCCTTGCTTGAGCCGAATCTGGGTTGGACATGATTTGTCTGACTTTTTAACCGCCAAAACCTGCACAGACTATAACGTATAGTATACTATTCCCGATAGGGTACAGACCCTCGTCTGCACCTTTGTTTACTTTTCTCATATTCTATATTCAGATTCAATTTGATTGCCTATATTGTCTTTCTTCTATTACCCTGCCCATACCTGTGCCTCTCCTCCCCCATGCTTTTATGATGCCCGGATTTCCCCAAAGGGATCAATAAAGAAATGTATCTTATCTTAAAATCATGGATTGGGCCTTTAACGTTTGCAACTTTCCTGATTGACCCTGTGAACTCCTCTGTTCTCCTGCTCCCCCCAGCAACCCACCCTGTCTGACATGACCATGTACGAGATGAACTTCTCCCTGCTGGTGGAGGACACTCTCAAGGGCATCGTCCAGCCGGAGTACAGACAGATCATAGTGGAGGTACAATACAATACAGTATATCACAATACAATACATTATGATGCAATACAGTATATTACATTACAATACAATCTATTGCAATACAATATGATGCAATACAATACAGTATATCACAATACAATACAGTATATTACAATACAATACAGTATATCACAATACAATACAGTATATTACAATACAATATAATGTATTACAATTAGTGCTGTCAAACGATTAAAATATTTAACTCGATTAATCGCATGATTGTCCATAGTTAACTCGCGATTAATCGCAAATTAATCGCATTTTTATTTTTAATTTTTTTTTACCTTAAACAGATATTTTTCAAGTTCCAAGTTTTAATACTCTTATCAACATGCGAGTCAACAAATGCTTGCTTTGTGCAGCCATTTAACACAAAAGGATGACCCTCATGCATTGCAAATTTGCATCAAATTCAAAACAGAGTGATGCACAAAATAACTTAAAAGAAAATAATAATTTAAAACAATGAATAAAGTGTGCATGAAATAATAGGGGAAAGAAAACGTTAGGAACTTGTTACATTCACACACACAAGGGCTGATTAATCACACACCCCCCTCTCTCCCTCACACACACACTCTCCCAGCTCTTTTTCTCTTTTGCCCCTTCCTCATCTCTCTCACCCCCCTCTCTCTCTATATCTCACACACACACACACACACACACACACACACACACACACACACACACACACACACACACACACACACACACACACACACACACACACACACACACACACACACACACTTCAGAAACAAACATAGTATCAATGAGAGCATCAATAATACACCTGAGTGAAGTCTAGTAAAAAAAAAAAAAAAAAAAAATTTTTTTTTTTTTTTAGTTAATCTTGAGTTAAAAAAATTAGTGGCATTAATAGAATCGGGAGTTAACGCGATATTAACGCGATATATTTGACAGCCTTAATTACAATACAATACAGTATATTACAATACAATACAATGTATTACAATACAATACAGTATATCACAATACAATACAGTATATTACAATACAATACAACGTATTACAATACAATACAGTATATTACAATACAATACAGTATATCACAATATAATACAGTATATTACAATACAATACATTATGATGCAATACAATACAGTATATTACAATACAATGTATTACAATACAATACAATATATTCTGAAGGGCATCGTCCAGCCCGAGTACAGACAGATCATAGTGGAGGTACAATACAATACAGTATATTACATTACAATACAATGTATTACAATACAATATGATGCAATACAATACAGTATGATACAATACAATACAATATATTACATTACAATACATGATGATGCAATACAAGACAGTATGATACAATATAATATATTACATTACAATACATTATGATGCAATGACGGCCGGCCCAAGCCGGAGGCAATGCTGACACCTGGATTCGAGACCGGAGTCTCTTGCATTGGTGACAAGCGCAATCTCCGCTGCGCCACCCAGCCGCCCCAGCAATACAATACATTATGATACAATACAAGACAATACATTTTAAATATAATATACAATACAAAACACAACAATGTGAATACAATACCGTGCTATAACAGGCCATAGCATACAGATAGATCATGTTGGGGGTAAGAGATGATGCATCTAAAGTCTCTAGTCAGAATAGAATAGAATAGACAAGTAATTGCAGATCTTTACAGTAAAGAACATAATGCCTATAATAAGCAATACTATTTGGGATTCAAAACCCTCCATAATAAAAATGTGCTCATCTATTTCATCACTCAAATCCAAGTTTAAATATACATTGTTAAATGAATAGCTTAAATCTCATAAAACCATTAGTCACTTTCTTTTACAGTTTCATGTTAATTTGTTTAGACTAATTATTAATGTTTTTGTTATTATTATTATTATTACTTTGATCATTATTGTTATTATTATCTTATTATTATCTTAATATTATGAAAATTGTTTTATGAACTTATTTCACTTTACTTTTGTTTTTGTGTTTTTTAATCCAATGATTTAATGAGTTGAGGCCCTGTATAGGCCCATCTGGGTCTCTTGCTGCTACTCAGCACCGTTATATACACTTTCTGTCATGGTCAATGTTTTTACTGTTTTGCTGAAATGGTAAAAAAAAGAACATAATGTGTTTTTGCAGCCTTCTCACCATTATCATCTTGTTTTTGGTGTGTGCGCGTGTGCGCGTGTGCGCGTGTGCGCGCGTGTGTGTGTGTGCGTGTGTGTGTGTGTGTGTGTGTGTGTGTTTGTGTGTGTGTGTGTGTGTGCGTGTGTGTGTGTAGCTACTGATGGTGGTGTCCATTCTGCTGGAGAGAAACCCTGAACTGGAGTTCAGTGAGACGGTGGATCTGGACAACTTGGTGAAGGAGGCCTTCGATGACTTCCAGAAGGACCGCAGCACATTTGAAGGCATCAAGAAAGAGGTGGGGGGGGGCATCACTTAGCATGAGATGTTTGGTGTCAGTACTTTAATTTATATAGCAGGCCTATAAATGACCTTATTATAGCCAATTCGCACATTTATGGATTGTGCCAAATCTTATCTTTCAAATGGGCGAGTTCAATTTGGATTTAGTATCACCAGGCGTGCATAAGAACAGAGAATGAAATCTACTGTATGTACAGTAGGTTTCTTATTCTTGCAAGAGTTCAGCCATTTTGAAACTGATTTCAAATCTGATTGTTGCTAAATGCTCAAAATAGGGGAGACAAACTAACTGCGCTCCAATATGTAAGGGATAATGTATAGCTACGAGGTCATTGTCGCAAAATAATTGACCGACACAGAGTTTAAAATACCGAGCCGCCTCGGCGAGGTGTTTTAAACGTCAGTGAAGGTCAATTATTTTGCGACAATGATCGAGTATAGCTATACATTATCCCGCTTATTACATGGCTAACTTACTAACAATATACCTAATTCATTTTACATCGACTCGCAACACTGGTTCTGGGCTTCTGGCTCCGCTCGTCGCTCCGCCCCCTGTCATCGCCGGCAGGCTCCCCGGCAGCACTGATGTCAGTGGGCTTGATTGCGAACAGCTGCGCACAGCGGTCATTATTGTGGGCTTGATTGCGAACAGCTGCGCACAGCGGTCATTATTGTGTGATAATTGACCGCTGCTAGGGGTAACGGAGCGCTATTGACCAATCACAAGCAAGCATTTCGGCGAATGTGAAAACGCCATGTAATAAATGCCAATAACGTTCAGTTTTGTGGTATATTATGCCGAGTAATAAGTAGGGATGTCCGATATTATCGGCCTACCAATATTATCGGCCGATATCGGCATTAAAATGTGATATCGGAAAATATCGGTATCGGTTTTCAAAAAGAATTTTTTATTTTTTTATTTTTACATTTCTATAACCTTTATTTACCCAGGCAAGCAAGTAAGAACAAATTCTGATTTTATTTATTGTCAAAAGTATGCATGTTGTGTTAATTCCACAACAAGAGATATGTAATGTTAATTACCTGAAATTATAAAAAAAATTAATAACCTGCATATATCGATATTGGTTGATATCGGTTGATATCGGTATCGGAAATTAAGAGTTGGACAATATCGGTATATCTGTATCGGTAAAAAAGCCAATATCGAGCATCCCTAGTAATAAGAGATATAAAAAAATCCATACAGAAGTAATTTGCTTGAAGTCACCTAGAGGCCTTTGGGAAGTGTATTTTTTTCCATGTTTGCTGTCATCACTTTAACTTAGCATGAGATGTTTGGTGTCAGTACTTTAACTTAGCATGAGATGTTTGGTGTCAGTACTTTAACTTAGCATGAGATGTTTGGTGTCAGTACTTTAACTTAGCATGAGATGTTTGGTGTCAGTACTTTAACTTAGCATGAGATGTTTGGTGTCAGTACTTTAACTTAGCATGAGATGTTTGGTGTCAGTACTTTAACTTAGCATGAGATGTTTGGTGTCAGTACTTTAACTTAGCATGAGATGTTTGGTGTCATCACTTTAACTTAGCATGAGATGTTTGGTGTCATCACTTTAACTTAGCATGAGATGTTTGGTGTCAGTACTTTAACTTAGCATGAGATGTTTGGTGTCAGTACTTTAACTTAGCATGAGATGTTTGGTGTCAGTACTTTAACTTAGCATGAGATGTTTGGTGTCAGTACTTTAACTTAGCATGAGATGTTTGGTGTCATCACCAGAGAGTCCAGCTCCACCCCCACCACGTTACTGGCTCCTCCCCCCCAACACCACTGCCAGAGAGTCCAGCTCCACCCCCACCACGTTACTGGCTCCTCCCCCTCCAACACCACCGCCAGAGAGTCCAGCTCCACCCCCACCACGTTACTGGCTCCTCCCCCTCCAACACCACCACCAGAGAGTCCAGCTCCACCCCCACCACGTTACTGGCTCCTCCCCCCCCCCAACACCACCACCAGAGAGTCCAGCTCCACCCCCACCACATTACTGGCTCCTCCCCCCCGACACCACCACCAGAGAGTCCAGCTCCACCCCCACCATGTTACTGGCTCCTCCCCCTCCCCCCCAACACCACCGCCAGAGAGTCCAGCTCCACCCCCACCATGTTACTGGCTCCTCCCCCCCCCAACACCACCACCAGAGAGTCCAACTCCACCCCCACCACATTACTGGCTCCTCCCCCCCGACACCACCACCAGAGAGTCCAGCTCCACCCCCACCACGTTACTGGCTCCTCCCCCCCAACACCACTGCCAGAGAGTCCAGCTCCACCCCCACCACGTTACTGGCTCCTCCCCCTCCAACACCACCGCCAGAGAGTCCAGCTCCACCCCCACCACGTTACTGGCTCCTCCCCCTCCAACACCACCACCAGAGAGTCCAGCTCCACCCCCACCACGTTACTGGCTCCTCCCCCCCCCCAACACCACCACCAGAGAGTCCAGCTCCACCCCCACCACATTACTGGCTCCTCCCCCCCGACACCACCACCAGAGAGTCCAGCTCCACCCCCACCACGTTACTGGCTCCTCCCCCCCCCCAACACCACCACCAGAGAGTCCAGCTCCACCCCCACCATGTTACTGGCTCCTCCCCCCCCCCCCCAACACCACCACCAGAGAGTCCAGCTCCACCCCCACCACATTACTGGCTCCTCCCCCCCGACACCACCACCAGAGAGTCCAGCTCCACCCCCACCATGTTACTGGCTCCTCCCCCCCCCCCCAACACCACCACCAGAGAGTCCAACTCCACCCCCACCACATTACTGGCTCCTCCCCCCCGACACCACCACCAGAGAGTCCAGCTCCACCCCCACCATGTTACTGGCTCCTCCCCCTCCCCCCCAACACCACCGCCAGAGAGTCCAGCTCCACCCCCACCATGTTACTGGCTCCTCCCCCCCCCAACACCACCACCAGAGAGTCCAACTCCACCCCCACCACATTACTGGCTCCTCCCCCCCGACACCACCACCAGAGAGTCCAGCTCCACCCCCACCATGTTACTGGCTCCCCCCCCCCCCTAACACCACCACCAGAGAGTCCAACTCCACCCCCACCACATTACTGGCTCCTCCCCCCCGACACCACCACCAGAGAGTCCAGCTCCACCCCCACCACACATAGTTAACATGACTTGTGTTCCTCTGTCTGTTCTCTTCCATCCAGGACGGCATGGAGGCGTTCTACAACACTCCCCCGGTGGGCAAGAGAGGCACCTCCAGCTACCTGACCAAGGCGGCCATGATCCAGCTGCTGCAAGGCGACGTCAAGCCCTGCAAGGATGACCCCTGCTCTGTCAGTTAGACACCAGACACTTGACCTTTAACCCCTAACTCTAACCCCCCTAGAAGAATGACCCCTGTTCTGTCAGTAGTCGGTAACCGCTATAGTCCCAATAATAACCTTCAGCCCCGAACCTCGTCCCGCTGCGAGGGAGACAGTACAGTAGAGCCCTTTAATAAAGATGAGCCTTTGCTTTCTTATCTAGACGTGAAAGACTTGTCCACCTCCCTCACCGCCCTCTCCCAGGACGATACTCCTCTCAGTGAGACGGCAGTATGTTACTCTTGAAGTTAAGCCATGTAAACCATGTAACCAGTGCTGTATCCTTCATATCATACCAGCAAAACCCGCTACATAAGACTGCGTCGGGGCGACGGGAGCCTACGACATTTACTGATTATGTTATGACTGTCCCTTGTGCTACGAGCTAGGGCGAGTGTGCTTATAGTACCGACTTAAGTTTAAATTACAGACGAGTGGTTCTCAAATTGGGGTTCTGGGGGACCCACAAGGGCCTCGGGGGGGGGGGGGGGGGGGGGGGGCACGTCAGGGCATCCCCAGAGAAATTAAGAATAGCATAATTTAGCCTTTTTTTCCCATTTCGCTGTAAGCACAAGGGAGGAATGTATCCATCTGGCTCTTTGAGTTCATCAGCAAAATGCCTCTCTCCTTTGTTCCCGTCTGCCAGTCCTCAGCATGAGAGGAGCGGAGAGCCACTATAATCTATAAACACGAGGACTTTGTATTCAGTGTTACCCGGGCTGTGTACTGTATGTTGCCCTGTGTGTGTCACAGGGGCGAGAGCTCGGCACCCCCTCTCAGATCCCTGCATGGAGAATGTACAGCATGACGTAAAGACACGGTCACGGCTATAATAGCCACCGACCACTGTGCCACAGAACGCTTTGAAGTACGGAGCCTTTTTGAGTGTGGTCTCGCGCGCGTCCTTGGGTTCCGTGTGACCATATTGTGAATGTGGCCCCCCGCGTGCGTCCTTGGGTTCCGCGTCACCATATGAGTGTGGCCCCCTTGAAGTCTGAGGGCTTCCTCCTCGAGAACCTTTTTAGAGAACAAAACAGCTGTTTCCGCTGACGTCCTAAGAAGTTGAAACGAGGAAAGACCTGCGTATATCTTGAATTGTTTTCAAGTGTGAATCTGAATATAATCACTGTGATGTGTTTGTCCAACCCGTGTCACGTTGTGGTGTGTGTCGTTCACCCTTGTCATCCCAGTTTTTCCACTTGACACTGTAGTTCCAAGGAATAAAGTTGTATCGGGGAACGTTTAAGTTTGAGTTATAAGTGTGAACATTTGAGTCACTTTGAAATTGACATGAAAATAAAGGTGTTTTCTTTCGTGGCAGCGTTCAGGTGTTTCTTCCAGTATCTGTTTGTATTCCCCAGTATCTGTTTGTATTCCCCAGTATCTGTTTGTATTCCCCAATATCTGTTTGTATTCCCCAATATCTGTTTGTATTCCCCAGTATCTGTTTGTATTCCCCAGTATCTGTTTGTATTCCCCAATATCTGTTTGTATTCCCCAGTATCTGTTTGTATTCCCCAGTATCGGTTTGTATTCCCCAGTATCTGTTTGTATTCCCCAATATCTGTTTGTATTCCCCAATATCTATTTGTATTCCCCTATACCTGCGTCATTTCTAGTAGATTATAGCCTGCCCTAGATTATACAATAATGTATGCGTTATATTAATATTACATTTTTATTCTTTATTCATATTATGGAAAATGGGTTCTGGCCGTTATCTAGACGCTGGGGGGAAATTACATCTGCGCTGTTCGGCCAAGACTGTTACCTGACAAAAGGCTGATTAACAAACGTTCAGGTGTTTCTTCCAGTATCTGTTTATATTCCCCAATATTTGTTTGTATTCCCCAATATCTGTTTGTATTCCCCAATATCTGTTTGTATTCCCCAGTATCTGTTTGTATTCCCCAGTATCTGTTTGTATTCCCCAGTATCTGTTTGTATTCCCCAGTATCTGTTTGTATTCCCCAGTATCTGCAGTATCTGTTTGTATTCCCCAGTATCTGTTTGTATTCCCCAATATCTGTTTGTATTCCCCAGTATCTGTTTGTATTCCCCAGTATCTGTTTGTATTCCCCAGTATCGCTTTGTATTCCCCAGTATCTGTTTGTATTCCCCAATATCTGTTTGTATTCCCCAATATCTGTTTGTATTCCCCAGTATCTGTTTGTATTCCCCAATATCTGTTTGTATTCCCCAGTATCTGTTTGTATTCCCCAGTATCGGTTTGTATTCCCCAGTATCTGTTTGTATTCCCCAATATCTATTTGTATTCCCCTATACCTGCGTCATTTCTAGTAGATTATAGCCTGCCCTAGATTATACAATAATGTATGCGTTATATTAATATTACATTTTTATTCTTTATTCATATTATGGAAAATGGGTTCTGGCCGTTATCTAGACGCTGGGGGGAAATTACATCTGCGCTGTTCGGCCAAGACTGTTACGTGACAAAAGGCTGATTAACAAACGGAAAGGAATGATGGTCCTTGGTGATGTCATACAAAGGACAAAGCAGTCTTTTTAGCAGTCAGGAACTGCCTACCTACTATCCTACATTCAATCATACATTTTACATTTGGTATGTGCAAGTGGTGGAAAGTAACTAAATACTTTTACTCAAGTACTGTACTTAAGTACAATTCTGAGCTACTTGTGCTTTACGTGAGTATTTTCATTTTAGGGAACTTTATACTTTTACTCCACTACATTTCAATGGAAATATTGTACTTTTTATTCCACTACATTTATCCGAACCCATCAGTTACTAGTTACTTTGAAGACAAAGATTTTGCATAGAAAACATGGCAAAAATGTATGCAGATTATATACTTTCACATTTGAAGCATGTCAACTTCAAGAGGACCTAATCAGAGCAGCATAACTGGACCACATACCACTTTAACATAACCTTTAATCAGAGCAGCATAACTGGACCAAATACCACTTTAACATAACCTTTAATCAGAGCAGCACAACTGGACCACATACCACTTTAACATAACCTTTAATCAGAGCAGCATAACTGGACCACATACCACTTTAACAACCTTTAATCAGAGCAGCATAACTGGACCACATACCACTTTAACATGACCTTTAATCAGAGCAGCATAACTGGACCACATACCACTTTAACATCACCTTTAATCAGAGCAGCATAACTGGACCACATACCACTTTAACATCACCTTTAATCAGAGCAGCATAACTGGACCACATACCAACCTTTAGACGTCAATAGATCGAGGGTTGAATGCTCCCAAGCACTGGAATACACAAACATTATGTAGAATGCATACTTTTACTTTCGATACTTAAGTACATTCAATAGTAAATACTTCTCTACTCTTATTTAAGTATAAATGTAACTTATAAATGTTACTTTTACCAGAGTACTCATTTATCTGGGTATTTCTACTTTTACTTAAGTAAAGGAACTGTGTACTTCTTCCACCACTGGTGTGTGCCAAAACAAGATAATGGGGCCTTTAAACTAATCTCCCTGTGAGATACAGAAACTGTCCACTAGGTGCCAGCAGAGATCACATTTGAATCATTTCCCAACTGAAGGGCCTTGGGTAAGGGCGGCTCACACACCATGTACCCATGACACCACAGGTTTGAATCCAGCACGTCTGTGTTAACTTCCCCCGTCGCTGTCCACTGTGTGCTGCCTCTGTCACAGATGCAAAGCACAGGGGGGCCAGGTTCTCCCAACGTAAGTCAACGTGCCATGTCGGTGAGTCGCCACTAGGGGCAGAGTGGCTGAATGTGAGTAACGGGGAGAGAATCTTTGACCAACAAAAGAAAGAAAGTGTGAATGAAAGACAACGTGGTAGGAGCAGTCAGGTTAGAACAATAGGAGGTGAGAGAGAGAGAGCTGGAGAGAGAGGGAGCTGGAGAGAGCGAGCTGGAGAGAGAGGGAGCTGGAGAGAGTTGATTGATTGATTGATTGATTGAAAAGTTTATTAACAGATTGCAGAATGGGTACAGTACAGCTCAATACATACAATTGTTAAGAGGATGCAGACCTGAGAAAGACTTTCGTCTTGTTTCCATCAGGGTCCCCCATTTTTTCAATTCATCATATGACACACACGACATACAGATAGACAGTACTGCTACATTTATGACATACCAGATTTTCAAATACAGTACTGTTTGTGATACTAAAAAAAATCCAGAAAAAGAGTGTATATACATTTGACATAACTTAGAAACTGTGCATTGGGGGAGGTTGGGTAGGTGGGGTGGGGCTGTACATTGGAGGTGGGGGGGGGGGGACACTGTACATTGGAATACTGACATACATTGGAGGAGGTTGGGTAGGTGGGGTGGGGTTGGGTGGGGCTGTACATTGGAGGAGGTTGGGTAGGTGGGGTGGGGTTGGGTGGGGCTGTACATTGGAATACTGACAAAGCCATGCTTGGTCTTTATTGTACAACTGGGTTAGGACATTTGTAGGGGCCAGTTTTGAATTGCAGTCTCCCGTAGGTGTTCTTTGAGAGTGTTTTTGAAGGTGGGTAGTGATTCACATTCCTTTACAGCTTTGGGTAGGGCGTTCCACATTGTTGTGGCATAATTGCGAAACGTGTTTAGTCCCTTGTTTGAGCCGAATCTGGGTTTTACATGATTTGTGGAGCTCCCTCTGGTGTTGTGATCGTGGTATTCACTGACCTTTGGGAAGTATTTTGACATGTACATGGGTACCTTGGTCGTGTAGTGTATCTTGTAGACCAGGCCCATTGCAAGTTGCTGTACTCTGTCGTCTACTCTAAGCCATCCTAGGTTGGCAAAGTGGGCAGGGGTGAGGTGGGTTCTAGGAGTAAGGTCAAGCAGTAGTCTGACTAGTTTGTTTTGAGATGTTTGTAATTTGGTTTTTAGTGCCTTTGAGGTGCTTTGGTACCATGAGGTGCAAGCATAGTCGTAGTACCCTTGAATGAGTGCTCCTGCCAGAGTCTTCAGGGTATTCTTGTTTACCAGAGAGGAGATCCGGTACAAGAATCGAGTCTCTGCGTTGTTTGCAGTGGTGGAAAGTAACTAAGTATTTTTACTCAAGTACTGTACTTAAATACATGTTCAAGCTACTTGTACTTTATGAGTATTTTAATTTGATACTTTTTACTCCACTACATTTATCTGAACCCATCAGTTACTAGTTACTTTGAAGAAAAGGATTTTGCATAGGAAACACAATATATACAAAATAAAACATGTATGAAGATTATATACTGTCAACTTCAATAAGACATAATCAGAAGCAGCATAACTGGACCACATACCGCTTTAACCTTTAGCGGTCAATGGATCGAGGCTTGAACACTCCCAAGCACTGGAATACACAAACGTTAAATAGAATGTGTACTTTTACTTTAGATACTTCTAGTACATTCAATAGCAAATACTTCTCTACTTTGACTTAAGTAGAATTTGAATGGAGGACGTTTACTTTGACCAGAGTACTCATTTAACTGAGTATTTGTACTTTTACTTAGGTAAAGGAACTGTGTACTTCTTCCACCACTGGTTGTTTGGCCAATACAGGGCGGAGGGTGGAGAGGGAGGTGGAGACAGACGATGTTCTCTTCTCTCTCTCGATCTCTCTCTTGACTCTCAATCAATCCCTCCCTCTCTCTCTCTCACACACAACACGTGCACAGATGGGGCCCAAGGGGTGCGTGAGCCCCTGCCTTTTCCCATCAGTGTCAAAAAGTGTCATGTTTTTTGGCTGGTGTTCATTTTATTTATTTATTTATGTTTTTATTTTTCTTATTTTTTTTATTATTATTCTATTTATAGATTTATTTTCTATTGTCATGCTGTCATATGTGATAATTATAGACACAAAACAATGTGTCTCACAGTGGTTTGGCCAGTTAGGGTACCTTGTGTATACTGTTTACTTTACTCATAGTATTATATTCAGATGCTAATTCTTTATTGCCCATATTTATTGTAACGTATAATATAACTGATACGCATACAGCATACAGACCCTCATCTGTACCTTTGATTACACTGCTACTTTCTGATATTCTTATATTCAGAGTTGATTAGATTGTTTACACTGTTCATCTTTATTTATTTATTTTCTCATTGCATATATTTATGTCTTTCCACTATTAACCTGCCCATACCTGTACCCCCCGCCATGCTGCTATGATGCCCGAATTTCCCCTAGGGGATCAATAAAGGAATATCTTAATTTATCCTATCCTAATATTAACATGTACAGTATATATACATTCATACCAATTATTCGCCTGTTCTATTCTCCATCCATCCATCATCCATTGCAACACTATATTATTATCACCGACATCCTGGATAATGACGATCCCCTTTGAACAGCCCACCTGAGGTTTATTTTTTCCCCCCCTATTGCTAGGTTTTTAGTGTTGCATAAATTGGATTTTATGGTGGTTTTGTTTTTGATCTTTTTTGAAGTTTCTTCTTAACTTGTACAAGAATACTTTTACAGACGGCTAAGTGGCGCAGTGGGCAAGGCGCTCGCCACTAACGCAGGAGAGGCTGGGTTCGAGCCCAGCTCTCGGCGTTGCTACCAGCTTGGATGGTCGTTCATACTAACACAATTGGCAGTATTAGGGGGCGGGAAAGCCGGTGGGTGGGGATCGGACGTTGTGGACAGCGACTCCTACAGGTCGGTTGGTGCGCCTGTACAGCAGAATCAGGAAGCAACGCGTTACTCCTCGCAAAGCTTCGTCCTCACTACAGCCGACCAGTGGGAGGCATGGTCTAGCAGCGTTCGAGACAGGGGAGGGAAGAATTGGATAATACGAAATTGGGATGGGAGAAAAATTGAAAAATGGGGAGAAAAAGTATATATAAAAAAAGAAAATGTTTACAGCCCATGGGGGCTATTCCATGTAATACATTTGATTTGATTTGAACTAGGCATAGATCTGGAACAAAGTAGCTAGCTTGCTTTGCGAACAACGGAGAATCAAGTATCATGTGGAGGTTTTAAGCCTCTCTGGAGTTTGTCTCTTTTTGACAAGAGTACATTGGAAGAGAGGAAAGTGTTGGTTTGCTAAACCTACAGAAACGACTTCCTGGCCATGTATCTGCAAATACTGGGTAAATCAAACAATGTCTTCCCATCTGTAAGCTCAGGTTGTGTGCTTTTGGGGGGCAAACGTGTGTAGTAGAATTTCTATTCTATACGAAGAATAATTCAAACCAGAGAAGAAGATTATTATCGACAGGAATACAACTTTATTTTTTAAATGTACAAAGTCTGAAGTTTTCTGCAGAAGAACTGAACAAGTGCTTTGATACAGTGCACAGCTGTTATACCAAAATATAATTTTGCTCTGACATCATTAACCTACGTAAGTAAAACCCCCCTGTGTATCAGTATTAATTTCCTTATCCTGGCAGGTTTAATCATTCTTTTCTCCAAAATTATGTCTCTCCAACATTCCTTTGTGGAACACCGAGTGCTTCCACTTCCAGTCCAGAGCCAGACCTCCCGTAACACAAGTTCACGTGAGGACACTGACGTTCGACGTACGTCAAATTACATACATCTTTGATTACGTGGACCTTTGCGTACATGATGATGGTATGATGTGATGATGGAGTTCAAATCACTCTCTTCGCGGCCCGAGTCTGAACTCTCTGCCGTCGCGCCATGCAGTTGAAGTGTTGGCACGTTCTTCAGCTTTAAGGAATAGGCCTCGTTTTTCACTCTGCGTCGCGTGTCTCCTGTCCATCATGCAGCACCCGCAGGTCCACGCCAGAAGCAGAGAGGGAGACAGCCGGGGGCTGGATT
The DNA here is from genome assembly GCF_963971535.1 of Notolepis coatsorum. Taxonomy (NCBI): domain Eukaryota; kingdom Metazoa; phylum Chordata; class Actinopteri; order Aulopiformes; family Paralepididae; genus Notolepis; species Notolepis coatsorum. Next base: position 69,039,029 of record NC_140166.1, on the reverse strand, counting down.
TCTTTCGCAATCAAATATTAATTTTCACAATCAAATGTGTGAAATCATATGGGTTTATTTTTTTTTTAACAATTTGATTATTAATTTGACTAGAATATTTGTTGACAGCCCTAGCATGCGCATGCATGAGAGAAGATGGAGCCTTTGGTTGTCAGTGTGTGTTCATTTAGCAAGTGTGTGTGTAAGAGGGAATGGAGCCTTTTGGCTGTCAGTGTGTGTGTGTGTGTGTGTGTAGGAGGGAGAGAGTAATTATTGAAGCTATCCACTTTCATTAACCGGATGGAAACTGGTTAGCCATGTTTTCTATTCTCCTTTACATGTTTTTTTGGAACATAATCTGCCCATATTAACATTCCAACTCTCTCTCTCCCTGTCTCTCAACACAACAATACAAATCTATCTAACCCCCTAATCTATATCTAACCCCCTCCAATGTACAGTCCACCCCCACCCCCCCTACCCAACCCCACCCCCCACCCTAACCACCCAACCACCTCCAATGTACAGCTTCCCCCCACCCACCCCACCCCACCTACCCAACCCTTTGGGTACAGTACAGTACAGCTCAATACATACAATTGTTAAGGGGATGCAGACCAGAGAAAGACTTTCGTCTTGTTTACATCAGGGTCCCCCATTTTCAATTCATCATAACATATATGACATACACAACATACAGATAGACAGTACTGCTACATCTATACATTTATGACATACCAGATTTGCAAATACAGTACTGTCTGTGATACAAAAAGAGTCTAGAAAAGAGAGTACATACATTTGACATAGAAACTGTACATTGGAGGTTGGGTAGGTGGGGTTGGGGGGGGATGGGTGGGTAGGGGGGGGGAACTGTACATTGGAGGAGGTTGGGTAGGTGGGGGGGGGGACTGTACATTGGAGGTGGTTGGGTGGGGGGGTTGGGTAGGAGGGGTGGGTGGGGGACACTGTACAACTGTACAAGCAAAACTGTACATTGGAATATTGACAACCATACTTGGTCATTTACTGTACATTGTAGGGGGTTGGGTTAGGACATTTACAGGGGCCAGTTTCGAATTGCAGTCTCCCGTAGGTGTTCTTTGAGAGTGGTTTTGAAAGTGGGTAGTGATTCACATTCCTTTACAGCTTTGGGTAGGGCGTTCCACATTGATGTGGCATAATTGCGAAACGTGTTTAGTCCCTTGTTTGAGCCGAATCTGGGTTTAACATTGTGGAGCTCCCTCTGGTGTTGTGATCGTGGTATTCACTGACCTTTGGGAAGTATTTTGACATGTACATGGGTACCTTGGTCGTGTAGTGTATCTTGTAGACCAGGGCCATTGCAAGTTGCTGTACTCTGTCGTCTACTCCAAGCCATCCTAGGTTGTCAAAGTGGGCAGGGGTGAGGTGGGTTCTAGGAGTAAGGTCAAGCAGTAGTCTGACCAGTTTGTTTTGAGATGTTTGTAATTTTGTTTTTAGCGCCTTTGAGGTGCTTTGGTACCATGAGGTGCAAGCATAGTCGTAGTACCCTTGAATGAGTGCTCCTGCCAGAGTCTTCAGGGTATTCTTGTTTACCAGAGAGGAGATCCGGTACAAGAATCGAGTTCGTTGGTTGACTTTTTTTATTACCTTGGATGCCATTTTGTCACCGTTTACCTCCACCATCTGTTCCCTCCCCTCAAGGTATAGGATTGTATCCAGCTCACTGATAGACTATCATTCAAAACCAATTGCTTTTAGCTTGTCAATCAGAATGGAGTGATTGACAGTGTCGAAGGCCTTTTGTAGGTCCAGCATGACCATGCCTCAGTATTTGCCCGCGTCCACCTCTTGTTTGATGTGGTCGTTCAAATAGAGAAGGCATGTGTCAGTGGAGTGGGATGTTCTGAAGCCAGATTGGAATTCGTAGATTAGATTTTTTTCCGCTAGGTACTTTTCAACCTGTTCGTAGACAATTTTTTCCATGACTTTCGAGATGGAGGTAAGAATAGAAACAGGGCGGTAGTTGCCTGGGTCTAATTTACTGCCCTTTTTGTGCAGAGGGGTCACTCTCGCAATTTTGAAGTCTTTGGGGACGTGTCCCTGTTTTATGGAGAGGTTTATTATGTGTGTGATGACTGGGGTGATGGCAGCTGAGTCTCTGAAGAATTTGGAGGGGATGTTGTCATGGCCAGTGGCCTTGTTAGGTTGGAGGGCGCTCAGTTTTTTGAGTACCTCATCTGTTGTTACCATTTCCAGTTTGAAGTCGTCTTTGCGGACCCCTAGGTTTTTGTAGTAAGCTACTATGTGTTCTACCCCATAATGCCCTGAGTGGGAGGGTAGTTTGTTTACCAGTGTTGTGGCTATGTTTGTGAAGAAAATGTTTACGTAATTGGCTACATCTAGCTTGTCTGTGATGAGCGTGTTGTCCGTCTTTATGTTTATGTTTGAGAATCTGGTTTTAAGTTGATCATCAACACTACTCAGAGAAATCCAAACCTTTTGTCCGAAACAGCCCACAAAACAGCCATTGGTCTCGTTCTGTTATTCCCAGGGTCTTTCTTGGGCAGTATTTCATGTCCTTTGACAATCCATGACCAGCCAGTCCTTTGACAATCGCCAGCCTGTTGATTCTTCCGCCTGCAAATGTCAGACTCATTTGAAAAGCTCAACAAGAGCGGCTGGGTAGTGTAGAGGTCTAAGCACTGAGTGCGGCTGGGTAGTGTAGAGGTCTAAGCACTGGGTGCTTCTGGGTAGTGTAGAGGTCTAAGCACTGGATGCTGCTGGGTAGTGTAGAGGTCTAAGCACTGGATGCTGCTGGGTAGTGTAGAGGTCTAAGCACTGGGTGCTGGTGGGTAGTGTAGAGGTCTAAGCACTGGGTGCTGCTGGGTAGTGTAGAGGTTTAAGCACTAGAGGCCGGGTAGTGTAGAGGTCTAAGCACTAGAGGCTGGGTAGCGTAGAGGTCTAAGCACTGGAGCGGCTGGGTAGTGTAGAGGTCTAAACACTGGAGCGGCTGGGTAGTGTAGAGGTCTAAGCACTGGAGCGGCTGGGTAGTGTAGAGGTCTAAACACTGGAGCGACTGGGTAGTGTAGAGGTCTAAGCACTGGGTTGGCTGGGTAGTGTAGAGGTCTAAACACTGGAGCGACTGGGTAGTGTAGAGGTCTAAGCACTGGGTTGGCTGGGTAGTGTAGAGGTCTAAACACTGGGTGCTGCTGGGTAGTGTAGAGGTCTAAACACTGGGTGCTGCTGGGTAGTGTAGAGGTCTAAACACTGGGTCGGCTGGGTAGTGTAGAGGTCTAAGCACTGGGTGCTGCTGGGTAGTGTAGAGGTCTAAACACTGGAGCGACTGGGTAGTGTAGCGGTCTAAGCACTGGGTCGGCTGGGTAGTGTAGAGGTCTAAGCACTGGGTCGGCTGGGTAACGTAGAGTCTATTGTACGGCTGTGAAGCACTTTGGGCTGTAATTCATGTATGAAAGGTTATATAATAGTATTATATGTATTGAATGAATTAACACCTGAATTTAAGCGAATAACTGAATTTGAGTATTCCATGGGATTATGTTACTGATTACAAGTTTAAGCAGGTATAGTCAGTAATTTGTAATGGATTGGGAAGTCCTCTACAAGGATGACATAATTTAATAACATAATTACATAAATTCACATTCAAGATTATTAAAAAAATAAATAAAAAGATAAAACACAACAAATAAAAACACAAATAAACAAAACCAAACAAAGACCCCCCTAATTTCCATTCCGGTCTTTGAGCAGGTAAACAAGATCAAACAATCTCCTCTCCTCTCCTCTCCTCTCCTCTCCTCTCCTCTCCTCTCCTCTCCTCTCCTCTCTCTCTCCTCTCCTCTCCTCTCCTCTCCTCTCCTCTCCTCTCCTCTCCTCTCCTCTCCTCTCTTCTCCTCTCCTCTCCTCTCCTCTCCTCTCCTCTCCTCTCCTCTCCTCTCCTCTCTTCCTCTCCTCTCCTCTCCTCTCCCCTCTCCCCTCTCTCCTCTCCTCTCCTCTCTTCCCCTTCCCCCTCCTCTCCTCTCCTCTCCTCTCCCCATCTCCCCTCTCTCCTCTCCTCTCCTCTCTTCCCCTTCCCCCTCCTCTCCTCTCCTCTCCTCTCCTCTCTCCTCTCCTATCTTCCCCCTCCTCTCCTCTCCTCTCCTCTCCTCTCCTCTCCTCTCCTCTCTTTCCCTTCCCCCTCCTCTCCTCTCCTCTCCCCTCTCTCCTCTCCTCTCTCCTCTCCTCTCTTCCCTTATTCCCTCTCTCCTCTCCTCCCCTCTCCCCTCTCTCCACATTAATGCCATGTTGATGAATGCGGTTTACCGTATTGTTAACGACTGATGACGGTTGAGAGTTGATAATATAAAAGAAATGGAATGTGATCAAAATAAGTGAACCGAAAACAGGTCAGAACAAATACATACGAGTGAGAAATTAAAACATGAAAACAAAACATGAATTATTCAGCTCAGAAAATTCACACAAAAGGGTTATTATGGGATGATAACCATCAGTTAACAGTGGCTTTAGTAGAATCATACAGTAGCTTAGCATAGTTTGGTAGCCCATGTATACATCTGGAATATGGCTGCAATAGTCTGATGTTATGGCAACTTAGTAGGATGAATAGCGGTGTTGCTAATATGACGACAGTCAGAGTTCTCACGCTCATACTGTATGAGCTAATGCCAGATAACAAAGGAACATTATACATGGCAACCTCCACCACCTCCACAGGTTGCAGCAAAAAGCTTGTTGGCGCTCAGTGTCGAGGCCTCATGGCCCACCGCTAGTTTGATCGTCTGCACCATGTCACCTATTCTCTCATCACATCAGGCTTAATCCTCAGTTTAGTCTCAACAGTCTCACCGAGTAGGAGACAATGGAGTACAGTTGAGTGATCTGATCCCATCCTTAAAGTCATGTTGCATCCAAGTGAGAAGGGTTTGGTCTGTTATGCTGTCGTTTTCCATGATGTGAAAGCGGCGTACGGAATTGTTACATCGTAAAAACAAAATGGAATCCTGACATTCACAGTAGAGGCGGTTTGATACCGCGTCAGGGTATCATTAGTGGTAGACGTGATGATGATGATGATGATGATGATGATGATGATGATGATGATGATGATGATGAACGTAATGACAATGGGAACTGATATATGAAACTGGCAATCATCAGTCAGCCCCTCAGTTGAGTCAAATAATAGAGACAGGTGATTGTGATATCATACAACTGGACAACAGTTAAATAAAAAGGTTGTTATTATCAGTCTATAAAGGAAGTATTGGAAAGAAATGCTCTGTCATTAGTTTGTGTTTGTTGTTTCAATTCCTTCTTTAAAATGCTTGAACTGGAAGTGAAGTGGCCTTAAAGCCATTATGGGAAATGCACTTACCATCTTCTCCAGTGTCAGACATTTTACATTTACATTTTACATTTAGTCATTTAGCTGATGCTTTTATCCAAAGTGACTTACAAGTTCTGTACGACAAGTCATCAGGAAGGTTTCAACTCTGGCAGCTAAGGGTAAGTAAGATTGTTCATCAAACAGTGTTGAACTGGAGTGCTGCTACAGTCTTGAGTGTATAGTTGTAAAGACATATTAGCATAGTAGCTAGTAGTATAGGTAAGGTAGATTGATTCCTTAGTAGCAAAGTGCATAATTGTAAAAGACAGTACAAAGGTTAGTAGTTTTTTTTTTCATTTCAGATATTGAAAGTGTGTTTTTAGTCAACGACTGAAAATTGGTCGGGTTTCGGTGGTCAAAGATCAATGGTGTAGATTGAGGGCCATTTCTTAGCCGTCGATGTACAAAGGAGCAAAATGGCGACCGACAAGAGGTCAGACTGAGGGCCACAAGGCGGCAGGGGATTAACCCTTTCACTGCCACACGACAGCCGGTTAACCCTTTCACTGTGACAATACAGAAGGTTAGCCCTTTACTATCACTAGCATCCGCGGAGCTAATGATGCTAATGACAGAGCATCGCCGTCGGGTTGTGTGATAGTAAAGGGTTAACCTTCTGTCGTGTGGCAGTGAAAGGGTTAACAATACACACATTTTCAGAATCAACACCAATTTATTTTAAATTCCTTACACGCTAAAATGTACAGTATTAAAGAGCTTGGTTTAGCCCGGGAAAATAAAAGATCATAAACAATGAAAATGAACGTTGTACTTCATGCTAAAAGCAGGAGCCATACCATACCATCAATTAAACCGAGAAAACATTAAAGTAAATATTTTTTTATTACATTTCAATACACTGTATTGAACGTAAAAAGAAAAATGTTCCCTCCAATTTCTGATTCTTTGTTGTGCCCTTCCTGATGACTTGTCGTACAGAACTTGTAAGTCGCTTTGGATAAAAGCGTCAGCTAAATGACTAAATGTAAATGTATGTGATGTAAGGGGCGACAGTGGTTCGGGAGGTAGAGCAGCAGTCGTCTGGTAATCCGGAGGTTCCCGGTTCGATTCCCGCTCCTTAACCCCTAACTGCTCCCGATGAGCAGGTTGGCACCTTGCATGGTCGCCTCCGCCGTCGGTGTGTGAATGTGAGGAACAAATTGTAAAGTGCTTTGGATAAAAGCTGCTATATAAATGCACCATTTATTTACGTGAAACTAGGCTGAAGTGAGGTCCACAGACTACACCATATTATAACGAGCCTCCTCAGTCTACATTGTCCTCCTTGGGTTTACAGGTCAACGTGTTACATAACGTCAATCTGTCTCCTGTTGTTTCCTCTACATTCTACATGCGTGTTGGAAGGATGCTGCTGCAGCTCCTCTCTGACAGTACAGCGGTAAACAGTGATCTGTTTTGTCCTCTTTCACCGTGAAAGAGCTTTATTTTAAGAAGCCATTTTGGATGGTTGAGCCCTCAGGACCTCAGCTGTCTCTTTGGATTAAAACTCTGCCGGATCAGATGGATCTCAGCATAAAGAAACACAGTCTACAGCCAGTGGCGCTGTCAGGGAATTTAGCAGTGAGAGTGGGAAGATGGGACTGTGTGCGTTCATGCTTGCACAGATGTGTGTGTGTGTGTGTGTGTGTGCACGCCCTGTGTGTGTGTGTGTGTGTGAGTTAGCAGTGATGGTGGCTGAGCAGGAAGGCGAGTGTGTGATTAACGACGTGGCTAACAGATACTCTCCTTCACACTCCCTGCTTCCCTGACCTGTCTGTCTGCCGCCAGGAGGAGAGGAGAGAGGGGGAGGAGAGAGGAGAGAGGAGAGGAGAGAGAGAGAGGAGAGAGGGGAGAGAGGAGAGAGGAGAGGAGAGAGAGAGCGGGGAGAGGGGAGAGAGGAGAGAGGGGAGGGAGAGAGGGGAGAGGGGGGGAGAGAGGGGGAGGAGAGAGGAGAGAGAGAGGAGAGGAGAGAGGGGAGGAGAGAGGAGAGAGGGGAGGAGAGAGGGGAGGAGAGAGGGGGAGGAGAGAGGAGAGAGAGAGGGGAGGAGAGAGGAGAGGAGAGAGAGGAGAGAGGGGAGGAGAGAGGGAGAGGGGAGGAGAGAGGGGGGGAGAGGAGAGAGAGGGGAGGAGAGAGGAGAGGAGAGAGAGGAGAGAGGGGAGGAGAGAGGGGAGGAGAGGAGAGGGGGGAGAGAGGAGAGGAGAGGAGAGGGGGGAGGAGAGGAGAGGAGAGAAGATGAGAGGAGAGGTGATGGGATAAGAGGAGAGGAGATGAGAGGGGGGAGAGGGGAGGAGATAAGAAGAGAGAAGAGGAGAGGTGAGAGGGGACGGGAGGAGACAGGAAGGGAGTGCAAAGAAGGGAGGGGAGGGGAGCGAGGGTATAGAGGAAAGTGGAGAGGGAGGCAGATGTAAGTGAGATTAAGACACGAAAACCATGGATACTGACGGATTCCCAGCACCTTTCATTTGGACACATCCCAAACAAGTGCTGCCTTTTCCTGGGGTAACTTAATCCTCTGGACTCCCCGCGGTGGCCCTGGAGGTGGGAAGCAGGACTAATGCTTCCAGCATATGGGCAGAAGAGAAAGAGGAGGAGGAGGAGGAGGAGAAGGTAAAGAGAGACAAGGTGAAGGAAGGGGGTAACGGGAGGAATGTAGGAAAAGGAGATGGAGGAGACGACGGAAGAGGATTAAGTGAAGGAGGAGGAGGAGGAGGCGTGAGGTGATGTGGGGGGATCTAGATAACAGGGGCGTGGAGTGAAGCCTGCAAACTCAATTACTATAAATAAACACAGTGTTTTTATAGCACTGACATTACTTCATTCTAAAGTCCTAAAGTTTAAGTATATAGCAGCCAATACCAAGTACTGTTCCTGCTCCGTGACTTTCACTGACCAGTGTAGACCTATATCACTGACTTTCACTGACCAGTCTAGACATATATCAATGACTTTCACTGACCAGTCTAGACTCAGATCAACGACTTTCACTGACCAGTCTAGACCTATATCAATGACTTTCACTGACCAGTCTAGACTCAGATCACTGACTTTCACTGACCAGTCTCGACCTATATCAATGACTTTCACTGACCAGTCTAGACCTATATCAATGACTTTCACTGACCAGTGTAGACCTATATCACTGACTTTCACTGACCAGTCTAGACCTATATCAATGACTTTCACTGACCAGTCTAGACTCAGATCAACGACTTTCACTGACCATTCTAGACCTATATCACTGACTTTCACTGACCAGTCTAGACCTATATCACTGACTTTCACTGACCAGTGTAGACCTATATCACTGACTTTCACTGACCAGTCTAGACCTATATCAATGACTTTCACTGACCAGTCTAGACTCAGATCAACGACTTTCACTGACCATTCTAGACCTATATCACTGACTTTCACTGACCAGTCTAGACCTATATCACTGACTTTCACTGACCAGTCTCGACCTATATCAATGACTTTCCAGGAGGAGGAGGAGGATGAGGAGGAGGAGGATGAGGAGGAGGAGGATGAGTAAGAGGAGGAGGAGGATGAGGAGGATGAGGAGGAGAAGGAGGATGAGGAGGAGGATGAGGAGGAGGAGGATCAGGAGGAGGAGGAGGAGGAGGAGGAGGAGGATGGGAACGTGGTCTGTTCCTGGAGCCTCTTGTTGTGTTTGGAACACAGTAGCAGCCATGGAATCATCAAGGAGGAGGTGGAAGGAAGCGCCACAGCCCTGACCCTGTCCTGGGGAAAACCCCCGTCAGCTGGAGTCTGATGGAGAGCAAGAGAGCCAGAAACCTGGAGCGGTCCACTCTGGGCCCAGGCAGCGGGAGGGATGACTCAAAGCGCACTAGAGCAGAGGAACCTCTACGATGGGAACAGAGAGAGGGGAGGGAACCTGACACTGACAGCAGGGTAGTCCAGAGACTCTAATAGACAATGTGTTTTTATGTCGGAAGGTTACCTGACTACAGCTGAACACATACAGCAACACTTCATCTGAAGAGATTAAATTCAATTTCAATAAAAAAAAAAAAAAAAAACGTTATTAGTCCCGCAAGGGGCAATTTAGAGCATGAATACGGCAAACAGCTGCACTTCTACAACACTACTCAAGACAAAACAGGGGACAAGAGACATATATATATACATGACATGACCAAAGCACAAGAGACATGCCACTGCCAGAACGGGATCCCTATACATTGTTGATCTGTGTCAAGTCCAATAAATAAATCCGGTCAGTACAAAAAAAGAAAAGTGCACTTTCGTCATTCATTCGCCAGTCGAATGGCCTCTGGAACAAACCCAAACTTCCTTCTGTTTGTTTTTACAGGAGGACGTTTGTGACATAACACTGTCACAACAAAACACATGTATCTTTATATGTATATAGAGGTTATAGGAAGCACCTTTTTTGTGACACACAAGTTGACAAGTTTTTGACAAGTTATTTTAAAAGAGGATACTGATTTATTAACCCTTTCACTGCCACACGACAGAAGGTTATAACCCTTTACTATCACACAACCGACGGCGATGCTCCATCATTAGCATCATTAGCTCCGCATCCGGTTGTGTGATAGTAAAGGGCTAACCGTCTGTATTGTCACAGTGAATGGGTTAACCGGCTGTCGTGTGGCAGTGAAAGGGTTAAGCGTTGATTTGAAAACAAGGAGCCTGCCTCTCTAGTGGAAAACCTTTCGCAGACGTGTTATAGCTGTAGCTAATAACATTAAAGGAACACTCCCGCATGTAGAAAGTGTATTTAGTCATTATAATCTCACACATATCCAATGTATATGCAAACTACATTGTACGAGTTAGTTTTTGAGTGAAAGAGTTAAGATACGGGATGTCATTGTGATGTATCTGAAATAAAAAAAACATTTAAAAATAATAATAATAATAATAATAAAATATATATATAATAATAATCTAACCCTAACTAACCTTACTGTCATCCACTTGTCCTAATAAACTAACCTACACTGTAGCACTCAACACTTTGATAAACATTGTTACTCAGCTGATAGAGTTGTGCCCTTCCTGATGACCTGTCGTACAGAACTTGTAAGTCGCTTTGGATAAAAACGTCAGCTAAATGACTAAATGTAAATGTAAATGTACTCCATCTCAGGGAAATTAAAGATATCAAGGCCTTAATGATAATCATTTCCTAGAAATGCATATTATATAAAGGCCTTGACCAGGGGCGGATTTAGGATTATAGGAGATCCGGGGCTTAGCCCTTTTTTTTTTTTTTTTTTTTCTAATTTTTCTAATTTCTTTTATAAATTAAAAAAAAAAAATTGCAGGCAAGGGGTGTTTTTTTTTTAATTTAATTAACCTGTACGTGCAATTTCCTGCAATATAGAGCCTTCAATCTTGACCAATAAAGCTGCTCTTTTCACTATAAAACTCAGTTAACCATAACGTAGTTATGGTTAGATTTATATATTGGGGGGGGGGATATATCATATTTTTCATATGATCAAAAAGTGGTGGAGCAAGAGCATACCTTTGCTCCCCCAAGTTCAATAGTGGGAGAGCAGAGATGCTCCGAATGCTCTTATGGCCAGGCGTCTATGATTCACTGATACAAAGTCAAATAGTGCAGTGCAATAAAATAGTTAGTAAAATAGAATAAAATAATGCAATAGTGCATTGCAATAAAATAGTTATCATCGTATTTTTTCGGGAGGCCGGTAAGGAGTGCATTACAGTAGTCGAGTTGGCTTGAAATAAAGGCATGGATCTGGTTTTCAGCGTCCTTTTGATTTATAAATGGCCGTACTTTAGCTATGTTTCTAAGGTGGAAGAATTAAGTTTTTGTCAACTTGTTGATTGTGATTTAAAGCTTAGGTCTGAGTCTACCATAACACCAAGACTTAACTCACTCAAATACAGTTAGCAGCTGGATAGACTACAGATGGAAATTAGCTTCTGCTCAATCTGGTGCAAACATATTTTCATGTAACAATGATGAATTGTCAAAAAAAAAAAAAAAAAAAAAGATTTATTTCTTTTTATTTTATTTTTATTTTTTTTTAAATAGATTCAGGGCTTTTCAGAAAACATTCGGGGCTTGAGCCCAAGTAGCCACCCCCTAGCCCCGCCCCTGGCCTTGACATATCTTTAAAAAAAAAATTATAATCTGAGCCCCTCCTGGTATTGTCCTTTGTTTACGTATTTTTTAGGGGGTTGGATTTCAGTGGGTAGGTGGAGGGCTTGCTACTGCTTTGCCAAGAGAGGTCTGGATAAATTCACACTATGATTAGTTCCTGAACTCCAACCTACACGTTGTTAGACCAAAAAGAAAAAAGGTAACAAAGTGCAATACCAAGCAGGGCTCTTTTACCTAGAGGTCACTGTTTGGCGATATTATTACAGATTGTACCTTTAATAATGTCTGCTTGATCCAGGTACAGTATATGCCGCTGGCCCAACTAAATCAAGAAAACTCATTATGAACCTTATTAGCTGCAGCGAAACCTGTCTATTACCATCCAGTGAATTTAGTTGTATAAATCAGGAGGCCCTGGGCGGGATAAACTGGTGTATTTATATAACTGCTTTTATCCAAAGCACTTTACAATTTGTTACATTTGACCCATTTTATTACATTTGACTGACGGCGGAGGCGACCAATCATGCAAGGTGCCAACCTGCTCATCGGGGGCAGTTAGGGTATGAGCAGGTTGGCACCTTGCATGGTCGCCTCCGTCGTCGGTGTGTGAATGTGTGAGTGAATGGGTCAAATGTGAGGAATAAATTGTAAAGCGCTTTGGATAAAAGCGCTATATAAATGCAGCCATTTACCATTTACCTTATGTGTATCATCTGGGATTAAAAGGAAATGGTGGGTAGCAGTTAATCTCATTGCAGTATTATTACATGCCACAAGATGGAGGTAGCAAGCAATAAATTGACACCTTCTTGACAGACCGGCTTTAACCATTGGAATATATCCACTTTGCATCCCACAGTGCTATTGCTGACCATAATAGTAAGTCCAGAAAGCCCTTCATCTGTCCCCCTGTGTCTCTGCGTGTCTCTGTCTCTTCCTCACTGTCTCTCTGTCTCTCTGTGTCTCTGTCTCTTCCTCACTGTCCCCCTGTGTCTCTGTGTGTCTCTCTTCCGGTCTCTGCATGTCTCTGTCTCTTCCTGTCTCTCTGTGTCTCTCTGTCTCTTCCTGTCTCTCTGTCTCTCTGTGTCTCTGTGTCTCTCTCTCTTCCTGTCTCTCTGTGTCTCTGTGTCTCTCTCTCTTCCTGTCTCTCTCTCTGTCTCTCTGTGTCTTCCTGTCTCTCTGTGTCTCTGTTTCTCTCTGTCTCTTCTCTGTCTCTCTGTCTCTCTGTCTCTTCTCTGTCTCTCTGTCTCTCTGTGTCTTCCTGTCTCTCTCTGTCTGTCTGTCTCTCTGTCTCTCTGTCTCTTCTCTGTCTCTCTGTCTCTTCATGTCTCTCTGTCTCTCTGTCTCTTCTCTGTCTCTCTGTCTCTCTGTCTCTTCCTGTCTCTTCCTGTCTCTCTGTCTCTCTGTCTCTTCTCTGTCTCTCTGTCTCTTCCTGTCTCTCTGTGTCTCTCTGTCTCTTCTCTGTCTCTCTGTCTCTTCTCTGTCTCTTCTCTGTCTCTCTGTCTCTCTGTCTCTCTGTCTCTCTGTCTCTTCTCTGTCTCTTCTCTGTCTCTCTGTCTCTTCTCTGTCTCTCTGTCTCTTCCTGTCTCTGTGTCTCTTCCTGTCTCTGTGTCTCTTCCTGTCTCTGTGTCTCTTCCTGTCTCTGTGTCTCTTCCTGTCTATCTGTCTTTTCCTGTCTCTCTGTGTCTCTGTGTGTCTCTGTCTCTCTGTGTCTCTCTCTTCCTGTCTCTCTCTGTCTCTGTGTCTCTCTCTTTTCCTGTCTCTCTTGTTACGAGCAGAACGTTTGGTTGGCATGGTGGTGTGTGGAACCCAATTGCAGATATAAACTCATGGAGAACTTGGAGAGAGCAGGCAGGAAACGGCGGTGTGATAACAAAAAAGCTTTACTTGCAATAAGTGGCAACATAGGATAAATGGTGAAACATAAAACACGAACCAAAACAAGGGTAACAGCAAACAAAAGTAATGACCCAGCAAAGGACAGCTGGGTTGACAACACTTAAATACCAGGACTAATTAGAGACAAGAGGATGATTAGTGAAATGACACACAGCTGGGGTAATGACTAAACAGGAAACATAACAGAGGAAATATACAGAAACATGACAACACCAAACAGCACATAGATACAGACACAAGGAGACAAAACTAAATTAGACAATGGGGCACAGTAAAGGCAACAGATGAACACACAACAGATTGGTGATGACAGACAGGACATTAATATATAAAAGATAACAAAGATGAATACACTGAACTAGGCCACCTGGTGGTTGAGAGCCGTAGTTCAGGTAAGGGATATGTCCATGGACAAATGGGGGTTGTGGAGCAGGACCGGGGGGGCCGTTACACTCTCTGTGTCTCTGTGTGTCTCTGTCTCTTCCTGTCTCTCTGTGTCTCTGTCTTTTCCTGTCTCTCTGTGTGTCTCTCTCTTCCTGTCTCTCTGTGTGTCTCTCTCTTCCTGTGTCTCTCTGTGTCTCTCTCTCTCTTCCTGTCCCTCTGTGTGCTCATAACACAATGTAACACTACTAGTCTCGCTGCATCACTATTATGCGGAAGCTATTCTTTCCGCCCCTGAAATGTATTACACCCTCTATATTCTGACACTTCTCATGTTCTATTATCTGGCATTTGTACAATTGATTATCATTTATGAATTATTATTATTTCGTTTTTGTACTTCTCTCTATTATCCTCTTTATACTACAACACTAAGCCAAATTCCTTTAAACGTTTGACATACAAACCTCATTCTGTTTCTGAAAGAAACACGTTTTTGGTTCACGTCCATTGACTCTGAGAACCTGCACCAAACAAAAGTGGAACTACAACTGTCAGAAGAAGTATTAAAATATTGGTCGATAAAATAAAAGCCAAGGGAGTTCTGGCAGGACACTCTGATGGTCCCTTCTTCTCACCCGAAGCAGCCAAGTCTAGCAGCGCGGTTGGATGCCATTACTTTCCAATGCAGAGGAGCGTCTGCAGTACCTGGTGTTGTACCTCGTGGCTGCAGTTTGTTTTGTTTATTATTACCAAAGGATCTCCATTAGCTGACGCCAAGACATCAACTAGTCTTCCTGGGGTCCGAGACAACATTGAAACATCACAACATATACAGTACAATTAAAACATAGCAAGACGTACCAACCGAGGAAACACAACAACATTAACAAAAATCTAAGGTAACATAATATTGCATTACCCAACATTATCAATATTGGCTCACACATGTAAGATTTTAATTTCTTTTTGAAGCTTGCTACACCTCTTATGTCATGTATGTATGTATGTATGTATGTATGTATGTATGTATGTATGTATGTATGTATGTATGTATGTATGTATGTATGTATGTATGTATGTATGTATGTATGTATGTATGTATGTATGTATGTATGTATGTATGTATGTATGTATGTATGTATGTATGTATGTATGTATGTATGTATGTATGTATGTATGTATGTATGTATGTATGTATGTATGTAACAGTATGTATGTATGTATGTATGGAACATGGCTCAAAATCTCTCCTAACTAAGATGTAATGTTAACTAAGTTACTGTAAGTTAAATGGTGATATAGGCTAAATGGTGAGCACAGTCTGCCCTGATATATATATCACACAACATGACTAGCCTCAGCCCATCAATTATGTCGTTTTATACAAATATAAATTATGGTGAATGACGTGTGTGTGTACTGTATTTTGTAATACAGGTCAGCTGCTGCTAACCAATACAGCTGCATCCGCCTGTCCACCAACAAAAGATGTTTCAGGTTTGTGAATCTACAGGTGTCATTTTCTTTTATATTTGAGAGTATGGTTCTAGACCAGCTCTATATGAAAAGTGTCATGAGATAACCTTTGTTGTGAATTTGAGATATATAAATACATTTGGATACATTTTACTCTAGTGCCTTTTGTACGCTTTAGGGTGGTGGTTACGCTAAAGGTAACGCAAAAACGCAGGCACCTGTTCGGGCTAAGCCCCGGATATCCTACGATCCTACATCCGCCCCTGCTCAATACACACAATTGTTAAGGGGATGCAGACCAGAGAAAGACTTTCGTCTTGTTTACATTAGGGTCCCCCATTTTCAATTCATAGTGACATTTATGACATACACAACATACATGACATCATGACATTTATGACATAGGGACATACATGACATGCAGGTACTGTATATAGTACTGTTACATTTGTGACATATACGATATGCAAATATACAGTACTGTTACCCATATCCTAACAGGGAATAATTATATACATATGATGGGGAGGAGACTGTACATTAGGAGGGGGTGGGCGGGTGGGAGAGAAATATAGATACGGTGGGGAGAGAATATATACATACGGTGGGGAGGAGACTGTACATTAGGAGGGGGGGGGGGGTAAGTAAGTAAGTATTTATAAAGCACCTTTCATACATGTCATGTAGCTCAAAGTGCTGTACACAATTATAGGCATATATAACGATAAAAGCAATAAAGTCATAGTGATCAGTTAAGATCAAAAAAAAAAAAAAAAAAAAAAAAAAAATGATAATAGTAACGTAAAAATGAAAATAACGTAAAAACAGTCATTTGCTTACCAGTTTGGGAGAACAGGTCCGCACAAACATTTCCGCTCAGTGGCAACCGGAAGTGCACTAAACCAATGCACTTGTATGGTAGCAATGTTTAGCTCTTATAACGCTAGTGTAGTTACGTTTTTATCAGTGGTCATAGTTGGGTCCATAGTGCTTTACCAAGTCCCATGGATCCATCAGTGGCCGTGTATTGTGGTGGACATTAACGGTGGCCAGTTTCGAATTGCAGCCTCCCGTGGGTGCGGTTTTGAATGTGGGTAGGGATTCACATTCTTTTGAGTGAGTTAACGACATTGCCGGTCTAAAGAGTTGCTTCACATTTTAATAATGAGAACAAGGGAACGAGGAATGTTTTTGGAGGAGTGGACAACAGGTTCCAGATGGTGTGAGGTGTTCATCAGCGCGGTGAAGACAGCGGGCCGAGAGGACCAAACCGCCTCCGAGGTGTCTTTAGACCCTGCTACTCTACGTGATACAACTCAACATCTAATCAATCATTTTATCACTTGAAATTCAAATCCCCCTCTGTTAGCACATACAGTGTGTGTGTGTGTGTGTGTGTGTGTGTGTGTGTGTGTGTGTGTGTGTGTGTGTGAAAGAGAAATAAAGAATATGGGTGTTTCTCAAAGCGATCCCTCCCCAGTAGCTCTTCACTATGAAGTGTCCCTCTCAGCCGTGGAGGACATGCTATAGTATAGTATACAGAAACTGCAGACTTTGGGACGCACCCCCTCACTGCTGTTGTAGTACTCGAGTCCAGGGCCCCGTTCCTTGTACCTGGATAACTGAGTTAGCCGGATAACTTTAACTGGATAACTGAGTTAGCCGGACTTTCCGGTTCCACGTACGTGGATTTTCCAAATCACCATGACAACAGATCCAAAAGTTTGAGCCTGGTCGAAAGCAGAGTTTAAGTTCAAGTTAGCCTGAACCATCGCCACGCCCCCGCAAAGAAGTGACAGCCCGTTTCCTGAAACTATTCCCACAGTCTACGATCTGCATTATACCATTCTGAATTACGTTTTTGTGCTCCATTCTTCCAGAGGGGGCTTTTGAAATGTAAAATAGACCCAAAATGCTGATACTAAATTCACTTTGTCCTAAATAATGCACGTTATATATACCGTGGTGCTCGCTCGTGCGATGTACACATTATGTGGTTATTTTAATTGTAACTGGGATTAAGATGTCTGATGAGATGCGCTGTTTGACGGATTTGAGAAATTGAATGAGCCGTTGACGTCACATTAATGAATGAGGATAAAGAGATAAACTTCATTCAAAACAAAGGATATTCTAAACACGGGTCTCTCGTTCATTAATGTATAAACAATGAATTTATCCCATCTGGCACAGTGGTGCAGCGGTAGTGCTCAAGCCTGCCAACCCAGCGACCGGGGTTCAAAACCCGGTGTTTCCAATATGATTTTTTTGAATATAATATTAATGATTATACGCCAAAGTAGCCTGGTTTTAAGTTAAAATATTATAAATCTACATGCATTGAGGATGTCATTCTTTATATAGCTCTCAACGTGCACCAAATTGAATTATTCCTATATTGCAAAAAGAAGGAAAAGACTAGGGTCTCGAACCCCGGTCGTCTGCGTGATAGTCAAAACAACAACCCGTTAGACCACATTGGAGATAAGTTAAAGATCGACTATACATCAATCAATGGGTAAGAGAGCCGTATCGTAATTCTGTATAAGTTTAACTAATTATTTTCGCTAGCAAGATCTCATTTGATTATTCAATCCAGCAGGCAAGTTTAAAGAAATATAATCTGATTGATTGAGGTAATGAGGGACTTAAAATTAGCCTATAGATAACGCATTTAACTTGTCGGCGAGGCGATTGAGCCGTATTGCAATCTGTCAATAAAGTTTTAAATCAATTAATCAATCAATGCCGTTAGAGAATCAGGATCTCTGCCATCGATACGTGCTGGCTTTTCGCCTGAAGCGGCCGCGCGCATTTAGCCTGAGTCGCAAGTCTGGCTTGAGTTAACGAGACTGAATCCACCTTCGAGGAACAGGAAAATCCCGGCTTCGAACATCGGGTTAACTGAAGCTGGATAATGACATCTTGATCGACTTAGTTGAACCAGGTACAAGAAACAGGGCCCAGGACTGGTTTTCAGGACTCGTGACTCGACTTGGACTTGAGCACTGATAAATAATAAATAAAAATAAAACTGATGACTCGGACTTGGACTCGGACTCGAGCATTGACTGCATTCCGACTCGGTGCAGAGACGAGGACGAGGACTTGTTAATTGATAAATACATAATTTTTTTGTATTTGTATTTTTTAATAGGCCCTAATCATTTGGCATAAGATATCAAGTTTCAAGTTTCTTTCAAGTTTCTTTAATAGTTGTCATACAGAAGTACAGAATACTTTTATACAAAATGCTTCTTTCTGTTACGCTCCAGAGACTGTGCTAGACAAAAGATAAGTATAAAATAAAATAAAATAGTATAGCATGTAAAAATAGAAGTAAAAATAGAAGTCACGTACGTAGACACAGTGTTCAGTATATACATATGTACAATGTTCGATGCAGAATAGAGTAACTGAGTTACCGTACAATATACAATATACTATGCAATATACTAATATACAATACTATATATAGTGCAAAGCAGAAATGGGATGAGGTACAATTTAGGTACGATTTACAGTAAGGTGTACTGAGGTATGGGTTGTAGTGCAAATCCTTTACCAATAAATATAAAGTGTGTCTAGGTGTTCTAAAGTGTGTGGGTGCTGCAGTGTGTTGTTTGTTTAAAGTGAGTGTGTGCGTATGGATGTGTGTGTTGTGAGTGCATTTGATGGTTGTTGCATAGTGTTATTGTTCATTGAGCAACCTGATGGCCTGGGGATAGAAGCTTCTTCTGAGTCTTTCTGTGCTTGCCATGAGACTCCGGTATCGCTTGCCTGACCGCAGCAGTTCATTTGTTTGGCTATTGTGTCACAAAGTAAATAAACTGTGACCGCTGTGTCGTTTATGTTTAATGTAGACCTTTTTTTTTTTTACTTGTATGTCAGCTCTTTGACTGCCAGAGTGGAGTGGACTCAACCTTGATGACTCGGACTCGGACTAGGGCTCTTCTTGGGTGACTTGGACTTGGACTCGAACACTGGGGACTTGAGACTCGACTCAGAGTCAAGATTTAGTGACTCGAATACAACACTGCTCACCACTATTATTGAACGACCTCCTCTGGAAGGAAAAGCAGCCATCACCATGGCTATACAATTATCAACGTCACAAAAACAATAAATATATGGACAGTTTCATCTTGACAACATAAACATTCTAAACAGACTCAAGTTAATTTCCTGTAGCAATGTTTGCTAATAATGCAATAACTGACAGAAATACACTTTATATATATATATATATATATATATATATATATATATATATATATATATATATATATATATATATATATATATATATATATATATATATATATATATATATATATATATATATATATATATATATATATAAAACAAGTTGTGCATTCTTTTTAAGTTTCCCTTAACAACACAGGCTGTACAACTGAGATTCCAGATGTTCAAATGGCACTGGACTTTTGAGCAAAAAACCTTCAGTTATTGATAAACATGCACCTTTAAAAAAAAAACTTGGAATAAAAGACACAGTCACAACCTGGTTACCACAGGAGCTGTCAGCGTTGTTTATGGGAAGGACCTGGCCTCGTGCCAGACATTCAGGGGATCCTACGCTGGATCTTACGCTGGCTATCGTTTAGACAACTTAGAGATAAATGTACTTCAGCTGTGAGAAAAGCCAAATCGAATTATTATTTAGACCTAATGCTTAGCATACTCAAACCCGGCAACATTTAGGAAAGCAATAAACTCAAGCAAAATCAAAACCACCAGGAGTTCAACTGGAGATGATAAATTGGTTTTCTTTTCCCACCCTAATTATCATAGCGCAATTAACAAATAAATGTAATCTTTCTATCTCAACGGGCAGTTGTCCTACTGTTTGGAAATTGGCCCATGTGATTCCTATGCGCAAAGGAGGTAAATGGTAAATGGCTGCATTTATATAGCGCTTTTATCCAAAGTGCTTTACAATTGGTTCCTCACATTTTACCCATTCACTCACACATTGACACACAGATGGCAGAGGCAATCGGGATCAGTTAGGGGTTAAGTGTCTTGCTCAATGAGATACTTACCGCACAATGTCAAAACTACCCTGCTTAGAGAACATCCTTTTCTTTCAAGTCACTCAGCATTAAGTCACCACCAAGTCCGTAACAAAGGGTGTTCCTCAATTTTGGGTTCCCGCCCCCTTTCCCTTTTATATTAATGCTGCTGTCTCTTCCTTGAGTGGTTGTCAAACCCATGTTTATGCTGATGACACTATTGTGTGTTGTATTGCTCACTCTGTACAACTGGCCATTGAGAACTTATACAACTTTCCTTTAATGTTCTCCAGGAAGCTCTTAAATTAACCTTAAACTGGTACTTAATACTACTACTACTAATAATAATAAACTTTATTTGTATACCACCTTTCATACAGAAACTGCAGCTCAAAGTGCTTCACAACTGAAAAAAAAGACAGGCATAAAATGAGCACATAAAGTGCAGACATATAAAATCACAGTTTTTCACATTAGGATCTAACATCCACCTTGTTTATGGTTTGATTCAGTTTTTTAAATTAGACAATAATAAAAAGAGTAAGATAGAATAGACAGAGTAAAATAGTGCAGTGCAATACGTAGTAGAATAGAATAGACATGAAATGAGCACATAAAGTGCAGACATATAAAATCAAATGTTTTTACAGCGCAATCAAATTGATCTGGATTACTGTTTAACAATTTAAAGTCATTGTTTGACACCGTTTAAAACCTGACAGTCTTCCCTCCTGTTTGATACCCACTTTGACCCTTCGAACCTCCCGCTCACTAGAACGGGTGCTCATTGGAGCATGTTATGTCCTCACGCTAAAGCTGGTCGTAAATAGTCCCCCCTGATGAATGAAGGCTGTAACCACATTGATTTATGTTGTCTCTCTTGTGGCCTTTTCATTTGTCCCTCATTGGAATTGATCATTTGAAAGTAAAAATAATTGGACACCTTCTTGTCATGGAGTGCTCATTTTTTTTTTGTGTGTTTTAGTATGTTTTATTATTTGTGTGCTCTCTCACCTATCTTGTTTTTATTTGTGTTTGTTTTAATGTTGTTCTATAGGTGAACACATTCTGTACGCTGCCTTCTTGACCAGAGCCCACTTGAAAAAGAGGTGGACATATCAATGTGATAGTTGGTTTTTTAAAATGTACAATTAGTGCAAATTGTCATGTTGAAATCGGTTTACTGCTCAGTTGCTAGGAAAATTGTGAGAATAGGCAAATGTTTTTTACTGGAAATGTGTCCCAAACTGACCAGAAGACGGCAAATCTTATTACATTACAAGCCGAGGCTGAGGTGGTTATTTCAAATAACACTAACTCATGGTTAAAACACAAACAACTACCTTATAAAACAACTAGAACCACACATTTCCCTGCAACCACAAAGCATGGAGGGAGGGAGGGAGGGAGGGAGGGAGGGAGGGAGGGAGGGAGGGAGGGAGGGTGGGAGGGAGGGAGTGGTCAACTGTCTGTCATATGGCACTCTTTCTCTGTTGACCCTCTGGCGAACTGTCCCTTGCAGTAGTCTCTGTGGCAGCGGTGAAGCCATTGTTGTTTCCCTCTGGTGGGCAAAAGGTGTATGTCAATGGAGAATGCTGGAAATTAATTCCACAAAAAATACTTACTGTTGCCAGATGTGAAACATATTCCCACACACTCCTTGTGCCTCGATAATGTGCTGCGCCAACGCACGGGCTGATCGGCCCCATAGTTTGCGAGATATTGCACACACACACACGCACGCACGCACGCACGCACGCACGCACGCACGCACACACACACACACACACACACACACACACACACACACACACACACACACACACACACACACACACACACACACACACACACACACACACACACACACACACACACACACACACACACACACACGCACACACACACACACACACACACACTAACCCACTCGCTCACCGACACACAGATGCTACTAAATGTATACTGTCCTCGAACAGGCTTTGCCCTTCGCAGACATAACTAAATTCATGCTCATTCATGTTTGTCATTCATGCAATGGCTTGCATACATGTACTGTATCCCCTCTGTAAATGGTTCTAGCATTGAGAGAGTCACTGAGTATAAATACCTTGGCATCTGGGCTTGATGAAAAATGTACATTTAAATACCATGTAGACAATCTTGCCAGCAAAAACCAGCTGAAACCAGCTTCCCTGTGATTAGTAGGAAAAGGATTGTTGAACCAGTTTTCCTATGGCAGTTGATGTAATTTACAGAAATGCTGCAAGCTCCCCTCCACTCCAAACATTTTCTACAGTTACCTCCTCTTGGAGACATGACTTTGACCCCCTCCAAGCCGGTCATCTATATCTCTATAGGAGAGATCATCAAGTTAATCTATATCTCTATAGGAGAGATCATCAATACACACACACTGGTATGACTTTGACTATACATACTGTTATTTGTACAGAACTTGTCACCAGAGCGCCCTTTTCACATCGGAGGAAGACATGAGGGAAGACATGAGGGAGGAAGACATGAGGGAAGACATGAGGGGGAAGACATGAGGGAAGACATGAGGGAAGACATGAGGGAAGACATGAGGGGGAAGACATGAGGGAGGAAGACGTGAGGGAGGAAGACATGAGGGAGGAAGACATGAGGGAGGAAGACATGAGGGAGGAAGACATGAGGGGGAAGACATGAGGGAAGACATGAGGGGGAAGACATGAGGGAGGAAGACATGAGGGAGGAAGACATGAGGGAGGAAGACATGAGGGGAGACATGAGGGAGGAAGACGTGAGGGAGGAAGACATGAGGGAGGAAGACATGAGGGAGGAAGACATGAGGGGAGACATGAGGGAGGAAGACGTGAGGGAGGAAGACATGAGGGGAGACATGAGGGAGGAAGACATGAGGGAGGAAGACATGAGGGGAGACATGAGGGAGGAAGACGTGAGGGAGGAAGACATGAGGGAAGACATGAGGGAGGAAGACATGAGGGAGGAAGACGTGAGGGAGGAAGACGTGAGGGAGGAAGACGTGAGGGAGGAAGACATGAGGGAAGACATGAGGGAGGAAGACGTGAGGGAGGAAGACATGAGGGAGGAAGACGTGAGGGAGGAAGACATGAGGGAAGACATGAGGGAGGAAGACGTGAGGGGGAAGACATGAGGGAGGAAGACGTGAGGGAAGACATGAGGGGGAAAACATGAGGGAGGAAGACATGAGGGAGGAAGACATGAGGGAGGAAGACATGAGGGAGGAAGACGTGAGGGAGGAAGACGTGAGGGAGGAAGACATGAGGGAGGAAGACATGAGGGAGGAAGACATGAGGGAGGAAGACATGAGGGAGGAAGACATGAGGGAGGAAGACATGAGGGAGGAAGACATGAGGGAGGAAGACGTGAGGGAGGAAGACGTGAGGGAGGAAGACATGAGGGAGGAAGACATGAGGGAGGAAGACATGAGGGAGGAAGACATGAGGGAGGAAGACGTGAGGGAGGAAGACGTGAGGGAGGAAGACATGAGGGAGGAAGACGTGAGGGAGGAAGACATGAGGGAGGAAGACGTGAGGGAGGAAGACATGAGGGGGAAGACATGAGGGAGGAAGACATGATGGAAGACATGAGGGAGGAAGACATGATGGAAGACATGAAGGAGGAAGACATGAGGGAGGAAGACGTGAAGGAGGAAGACATGAGGGAGGAAGACATGAGGGGAGACATGAGGGAGGAATACATGAGGGAGGAAGACATGAGGGAGGAAGACATGAGAGAGGAAGACATGAGGGAGGAAGACATGAGGTAGGAAGACGTGAGGGAGGAAGACGTGAGGGAGGAAGACATGAGGGAGGAAGACATGAGGGAGGAAGACGTG
Source organism: Notolepis coatsorum (assembly GCF_963971535.1). Lineage (NCBI taxonomy): Eukaryota > Metazoa > Chordata > Actinopteri > Aulopiformes > Paralepididae > Notolepis > Notolepis coatsorum. The sequence continues at coordinate 69,014,867 of NC_140166.1, read as the reverse complement.
AGGGGAGACATGAGGGAGGAAGACATGAGGGAGGAAGACATGAGGGAGGAAGACGTGAGGGAGGAAGACATGAGGGAAGACATGAGGGAGGAAGACGTGAGGGAGGAAGACATGAGGGAGGAAGACATGAGGGAGGAAGACGTGAGGGAGGAAGACGTGAGGGAGGAAGACGTGAGGGAGGAAGACATGAGGGGGGAAGACATGAGGGATGTGTGTGTGTGTGTGTGTGTGTGTGTGTGTGTGTGTGTGTGTGTGTGTGTGTGTGTGTGTGTGTGTGTGTGTGTGTGTGTGTGTGTGTGTGTGTGTGTGTGTGTGTGTGTGTGTGTGTGTGTGTGTGTGTGAAAGCGAGGGGGGGTCTCTGTGTGTGTGTGTATGAAAACGAGAGGGGGTGCGTGTCTGTGTGTGTGTGTATGAAGGAGAGAGGGGTGTGTGTGTGTGTGTGTGTGTGTGTGTGACTGTGTGTATATGAAAGAGAGAGGGGGGTGTCTGTGTGTGAGTGTATAAAAGAGAGGGGGTTTATGTCTGTGTGTGTGTATTTGAGAGAGAGGGGAGGGGGTGTATGTATGTGCGTGTGTGTGTGTGTTTGTGTCTGTGTGTATTTGAGAGAGAGAGGGAGAGAGAAAGAGAGAGAGGTAGGGATAGATTTACAGTATGTCTGGATGTGTGTGTGTGTGTATGTGTGTGTATTTGAGAGAGAGAGAGGGGGGAGATGTATGTCTCTATGTGTGTGTGTGTGCGCGTGTGTGTGTGTGTGCGTGTGTGTATGTGTGTGTGTATTTGAGAGAGGGAGAGAGAGAAAGGGAGAGAGGGAGAGGGAGAGATGTGTGTATATGGGTGTTTGTGTGTGTATTTGAGAGAGAGAGAAATTGAGAGAGAGAGAGAGAGAGAGAGAGAGAGAGAGAGAGAGAGAGAGAGAGAGAGAGAGAGAGAGAGAGAGATAGAGAGAGAGAGGTGTATATCTGTGTGGTTGTGTGAGTGAGTGAGTGAGTGAGTGAGAAAAAACCCAAAGAGAGAAAGGGAAATATTAAGTTTATGTGTGTGAACGTGTGTGTGTGCGCAGTTGCGCACGTGTGTGTGTGCATGTGTGTGTGTGTGTGCATGCGTGTGCGTGTGTGTGTGCATGCATGTGTGTGTGTGTGCCTGTGTGTGCATGTGTGCATCAAAGTGTGTTTACATAAAACAGCGCAGACAGAAAACAGGGGGTTTCTCCATCAAAGCGAGCTTGACAGCCGTAGGTACTTGGTAATTGATGGTTTCCTCACCTAGTGTTTCCAATTCATGAAACGATGCAGACACACAACACCTAACAATGGGAGGTACAGTCTTCATTCAGGGAGTCTGAGAGAGTTGAGTTGTTACCCCCCCCCCCCAATCCCTCACCATCCCTCACGAGAGAACTTGGAGGAAGTGCAGACAGAGAGGGGAAAGTGGTTGTAAATAAAGAACGGTTGTTCATATTGTGAATACTACGGTACCTATTGACTAAAGCAGGGGTTCCCAAACTTTTCAGGCCGGGACCCAGAAAATAAGGCGTCAGAGAGCCGCGGCCCAATGCACATCGTCAGGCTTTTTTTATTAATTTTTTTGCCAGGCGACCGATTTTTTAAGCCAAATATCACTTCAATCCTATTAAGTTAGTTCAAGTTAGTTATTCATTTATATGTGCTATTTATGAGAGGGCTAACTTGTTGCAAAATAATAATGATAATAATAATAGCCTCTTTAAAATACTATTGTTGCTTGATTGATTGATTGATTGAAAAGTTTATTAACAGATTGCAGAATGGGTACAGTACAGTACAGCTCAATACATACAATTGTTAAGGGGATGCAGACCAGAGAAAGACTTTCGTCTTGTTTACATCAGGGTCCCCCATTTTCAATTCATCATAACATATATGACACACATGACATACAGATAGACAGTACTGCTACATCTATACATTTATGACATATCAGATTTGCAAATACAGTACTGTTTGTGATACAAAAGTGTCCAGAAAAAGAGTGTATATACATTTGGCGTAGAAACTGTACATTGGAGGAGGTTGGGTGGGTGGGGTGGGGTTGGGCGGGTGGTTGAGGGCTGTACATTGGAGGTGGGGGGGGGGGGGGGTTGGGTAGGGGACACACACACATTTTACACTGTACATTGGAATACTGACAAAGCCTTACTTGGTCATTTACTGTACAACTAGGTTAGGACATTTGTAGGGGCCAGTTTCGAATTGCAGTCTCCCGTAGGTGTTCTTTGAGAGTGGTTTTGAAAGTGGGTAGTGATTCACATTCCTTTACAGCTTTAGGTAGGGCGTTCCACATTGATGTGGCATAATTGCGAAACGTGTTTAGTCCCTTGTTTGAGCCAAATCTGGGTTTTACATGATTTGTGGAGCTCCCTCTGGTGTTGTGATCGTGGTATTCACTGACCTTTGGGAAGTATTTTGACATGTACATGGGTACCTTGGTCGCGTAGTGTATCTTGTAGACCAGGCCCATTGCAAGTTGCTGTACTCTGTCGTCTACTCTAAGCCATCCTAGGTTGTCAAAGTGGGCAGGGGTGAGGTGGGTTCTAGGAGTAAGGTCAAGCAGTAGTCTGACCAGTTTGTTTTGAGATGTTTGTAATTTGTTTTTTAGTGCCTTTGAGGTGCTTTGGTACCATGAGGTGCAAGCATAGTCGTAGTACCCTTGAATGAGTGCTCCTGCTAGAGTCTTTAGGGTATTCTTGTTTACCAGAGAGGAGATCCGGTACAAGAATCGCGTTCGTTGGTTGACTTTTTTTATTACATTGGATGCCATTTTGTCGCAGGAAAGATTAGCCTCTAGGATGGAACCCAGGTAGGTAATTTCATCTTTCCTTCGGTTGTTTTCAGCGTTTTATGTGCATAATCTGTTATTTAGTTTGAAATGTTCGTTTAAATAAGTCGATTTTTCGTTTTTGTTTATTTATTAAGTTAATATAAAACCATATAGTCACATTTTAGAATACAATAGAATAGAATTTTAGAATACAACTAGAAACACTGTTTTTTTCTACTCTTTTTTGACTTTTTTTTTTACCTTTTTTTTTGGAAATCATCTCACGGCCCTCCCGTGGCTGCTCGCGGCCCACCTTTGGGTCGCGACCCCGACTTTGGGAACCACTGGTCACTAAAGAACTTCTCCCCTGATGCTCTTTTGCATGGTGTGTTTTGGGTTTGGCACCGCCCTAGACCATAGTGATGATTGGTTTAGTATAACCAACTTTTATTTGTGTTGTGTAATTTTATTAATTAAAGGACAGACACTTGCTTCTCAGTCTGGGGTGATTTATTTTGTAGACTGGGCAATAGACAAAAAAATATCCTGGTCAGTCAGGTAGTTGGCTCATCACACACCCAAACACCGCTCACTAAAGAAGGATTAGGAATAAATAGCATACAGCATGTTAGCTAGTTATATGAATTTTTTTCAATCAACTTTTTCTCCTCATTTTTCAATTTTTCTCCCATCCCAATTACACTGTGCCAATTCTCCCCTCCCCTGTCTTGAACGTTGCTTGGCTATGCCCCCCACAGGTCGGTTGTAGGGAGGATAGAAGCCTTGCATCACATGTCCCCTCCGGTACACGAGGAGGCAGCCTGTCATATCTTTTCACCTGCCAGCACGGACTCTCATTGGCGAGGTGTAACGTGTGGGAGGCTCACACTACCCCCGCTATTTCCTGTCTCTGCTGTGCAGGCGTCCCCCAACCGACCTGTAGGAGTCGCTGTCCACAATGTCCAGATTACCACCCATCGACTTCCACCCGCTAACTCATCCAATTGAGTTAGTATGACGGCTGGCCCAAGCCGGAGGCAACGCCGACTGCCGGAGTCGAACCCCGTGTCTCTTGCGTTGGTGACGAGCGCAATGTCCGCTGTGCCACCCAGCCGCCCTAGTTATATGCATTTGACACAATCTCACTAAATTAATATTTTGAAACATTTTCCATACGGTCGCTACATTCTATAGTTTTATTTCAACATGCCTACATTAATAATTCCAACTAGTAGTGAGAGTTAAACATTTAGGAATAACATGTTCTATGTGTATGTGAACCTACCACGGGCTCATTCCTTGTGTAATGACACCACTCTAACGTATCTACACGCAGGTGATTGATTGATTGAACATTGTATTAACAGATTGCAGAATGGGTACAATACAGTACGGCTCAATACACACAATTGTTAAGGGAATGCAGACCAGAGAAAGACTTTCGTCTTGTTTATACATCAGGGTCCCCCATTTTCAATTCATAATGAATTGTAAGTAGGCCTAATGTGCAATTAGCACCGTGCAATCCATTCTTTGTGGGTCCCGCCCTTGGTGTAGTAGCTCACAAGGAAACGCCCACTAACCAATAACAATCCATAGAACAACCTAAACGCTATTCTATTGGTTCTTAATTACCTTGGCACGTGGAATCACTATCAACTGTGTTACATTAGCACCGCCCTAGATGATTGTGATTGGTTTGAGCATTTTCCCCTGGTAATGGGATGTGTTCTACAAAGATCCCATAGATCCCATAGATACACAATAGAGAAATACAGAAATGAGTAATGAGGATAAACAAAGTTATGCTATATTGTGTTATGTAGTGCTGTACTATATTCACTGCTGTCAAGTGAATCAATTAAATTTTTTTAAATATAAGTAAAAGTATATTCTTTTTTGGACATGTCTGCTAACCAAACACATTGCTCTTGACCTTTTGTTTATAATTCCTTTTTTTTGTTATGATTGTTTGGTTTGACGGAACAAGATACCGTGATTTGTTTGGAAGAAATGGAGAATTACATGTTCAAAAAATAAACTTTTCATTCATTCATTCTGTGCTGAGCCCCGAGACGCAGCGCGAAACTAGTAGTATATTGAGCGAGTAGTTAGGCGATAGGCGATTGGGCGCTGAGAGGCCAATCAGGGCGCGCAAACCGAACGCGGAAGGACAACTGCCTTGGGTAAAGTATTCACGCGAGGGGGAGAGGTGGGTCTGAGGGGGAGAGGAGGGTCTGAGGGGGAGAGGTGGGTCTGAGGGGGAGAGGAGGGTCTGAGGGGGAGAGGTGGGTCTGAGGGGGAGAGGAGGGTCTGAGGGGGAGAGGTGGGTCTGAGGGGGAGAGGTGGGTCTGAGGGGGAGAGGTGGGTCTGAGGGGGAGAGGAGGGTCTGAGGGGGAGAGGTGGGTCTGAGGGGGAGAGGAGGGTCTGAGGGGGAGAGGAGGGTGTGAGGGGGAGAGGTGGGTCTGAGGGGGAGAGGTGGGTCTGAGGGGGAGAGGTGGGTCTGAGGGGGAGAGGTGGGTCTGAGGGGGAGAGGAGGGTCTGAGGGGGAGAGGTGGGTCTGAGGGGGAGAGGAGGGTCTGAGGGGGAGAGGTGGGTCTGAGGGGGAGAGGAGGGTCTGAGGGGGAGAGGTGGGTCTGAGGGGGAGAGGTGGGTCTGAGGGGGAGAGGTGGGTCTGAGGGGGAGAGGAGGGTCTGAGGGGGAGAGGTGGGTCTGAGGGGGAGAGGAGGGTCTGAGGGGGAGAGGAGGGTGTGAGGGGGAGAGGTGGGTCTGAGGGGGAGAGGTGGGTCTGAGGGGGAGAGGTGGGTCTGAGGGGGAGAGGTGGGTCTGAGGGGGAGAGGAGGGTCTGAGGGGGAGAGGAGGGTGTGAGGGGGAGAGGTGGGTCTGAGGGGGAGAGGAGGGTCTGAGGGGGAGAGGAGGGTGTGAGGGGGAGAGGTGGGTCTGAGGGGGAGAGGTGGGTCTGAGGGGGAGAGGTGGGTCTGAGGGGGAGATGTGGGTCTGAGGGGGATAGGTGGGTCTGAGTGGGAGAGGAGGGTCTGAGGGGGGAGAGGTGGGTCTGAGGGGGAGAGGAGGGTGTGAGGGGGAGAGGTGGGTCTGAGGGGGAGAGGTGGGTCTGAGGGGGAGAGGAGGGTCTGAGGTAGAGAGGTGGGTCTGAGGTGCGAAACTAGTGGAGGCGGCTGCATGACAACACACACACCAGGGGTGTAAAGTACTTGAGTAATTGTACTTCGTAATTTATTATCATTATAATTATTTAATTGTCTAAAGTTACAGCAATCCTCAATGACTTGTCCCAGAGAAAGCTGTTCCAAACTCGGGCGCACGCCAATACATCGAGACATAGTCGTATTATTATTATCATTATAATTATTCAATTCCACGGATGTCCATTCATTCGAACCTTTATTTATTCTCGAAAAGACAATCGAGGTCACCCTCGTTTTCAATGTCGTCGAGACTTTGCAGCCATTTCAATGCACACATTTCTACAATATAAGTATAATAAATAATAATAACAACTATCTATATAGTACTTTTCACACATGGACCGCAGTCCAGAGTGCCCCACAGCAATTAGTATAAAATTAACATAGGCATACAATCAGCACACAATTGACAGAATAAAAAACAACGCATACATTTACTAAAACCGACTTACGACTGCTTTTTCGAGTTCGTAAATCCTACAAAGAATTTACAAAGCCGTTCGATGGTCTATAATGATTTAACATCTGAGACCCTCCCAGTGCAATGTGGTGTCCCACAAGGCTCTGTCCTGGGCCCTTTGCTATTTTCGATTTACATGCTACCCCTCGGCAATATCATGCGCAAATTTGGCATAAACTTTCATTTTTACGCTGATGACACCCAATTATATTTACCTATTAAACCAAATGATTCCTCCCAATTTCAAAACCTTGAGGCCTGCTTGCTTGCTGTCAAAAAGTGGATGTCGCAAAACTTTCTACTCCTTAATGCAGATAAAACTGAGATGTTAATTGTTGGCCCCCCAAACCACAGAGGCCTGTTTCAGGACATCTCCCTCAACTTTGATACTTGTCATGTATCCCAGAGCTCCACCATAAAAAACCTCAGAGTCATTTTTGATTCCTCCCTCTCATTTAATACACATATAAAAAATTTCACCAAATTGCCTTCTTCCATCTTCGTAATATCGCAAAAATTCGCCCCATTTTAACCCTGGCTGATGCTGAAACCCTGATTCATGCTTTTGTCTCATTACGTCTGGACTACTGTAATGCACTTTTTTCAGGCCTACCTAATTCAAGCATAAAAAATCTTCAACTCGTGCAAAATGCGGCTGCACGGATACTAACTAGAACTAGAACATTTGATCACATCACACCAGTTTTGTCCGCCCTACACTGGCTTCCTATTCAAGCCCGATCTGACTTTAAAGTGCTACTCCTCACCTACAAAATTTTAAATGGGCTTGCACCGCTCTATCTATCCGATCTCATCTCCCGATACTCGCCCGCTCGTGCTCTGCGCTCACAAAATGCGGGGCTTCTATCGATTCCTAGGGTTAAAAAGAAATCCGCCGGCCACAGAGCCTTTGTCTACCGCGCTCCCTACCTGTGGAACAAATTACCTGCTGTCGTCAGGGGCGCCTGCCTTTAGATTAATCTGTCTAGTTTAGTTAGGATGTCTATTGTCTCCCATCTCTGCTTTTCCACAGCACTACAAACATGGGATATCTCTGAGTGCCTGTCTCGTAGTGCTGACCAAGGTGATGGATTTCTCGGGGTCTTGGCCAAGATTGCAGAGACTGCTCTACATGCACCACCGAGGCCACGGATCAGCTCCTTACCGTCTTCTGTCCGTGGTCTGTCAACATGGTCTGTGGTCTGTCAACGTGGTTTCATTGCTGGGTTAAGTACTTCTATTCTATTCACATAATATGCTTACTTCATATATCTACTCTATTCACATATATGCTTACCACTTGTATCTATTGCTATGTCCGCCCACTACAATCACGAGAGCTGTCTAACGCCTGTCCCGTCTCCCTGTCTCCCTGTGAGTTGCTGTCCCGGAGTGTTGACCGTCCCGTGATGAAGGCCGGGAGGATGCGACCCTCTCTGCGTGCCCTCCTGTCTCCCTGTCTCCGGCGGTCTCGTAGTGGTGACCGGAGTGCTGGACGTCCCGCGATGATGTCGGGGAGGTTGCGACCCTCTCTGCACCGCCCCCTATCTCCCTGTCTCCGGCTGTCTCGGAGCGATGACTGGAGTGTTGAACGTCCCGTGATTAAGATGGGGAGGACGCGACCCTCTTTGCGCCGCCCCTGTGCCTCAAATAGATTCGCTATCAGCTCTATCTTTAATCTTTCAAAATGTTCAGTTGCTATCGCTATCAGCTCTATCTTTAATTTTTCAAAATGTTCAGTTGCTATTGCATGCACTCATCTGTGTTTCACTACACACATGAGTGCATGCTTACCAACTGTCAGTCTGCAACACTACTATCACCGACATCTAAGAAGGGAGATCCCCCCTTGAATGGCCCTTCTAAGGTTTCTCTCCTCCACACTGCCTGTGCTTTATTTTTCCCTATTGTTAGGTTTTAGTGAGTTTTTCCTTACCTTCGCGTGGGGTATGTCTGGGAGTGCGTGCATTCATTCATTTATTTGCATTTATTTAAAATTTGTTGGACCTTATGGTGTTCTTGTTTTGTTCTTGACTTATTGTTATGTTTCTTCTTGACTTGTTTAAAGAAGACGTGTCCGGCCCATGGGGACATTAACGTGTGTTGTCGGGCCTTACAAATGAATTTGATTTGATTTGATTTGATTCGATAATGCCGAAAATCGAGTTACGAAGGAATTCCTTGGTAACTTTTACGTATGTCCGTTCGAGAATGAGGACCAATGTCTTTTATGTTAGTCGACTAACGTAACAATCAACTATCTATAGAAACAAGCATTTCATCATAAAGTATTCTGTATTGTGTTGTGACAAATAATAAACAAACTTGAAACTAATACCAATTAGTTGGCTAACCAATTAAGAGGAGACAGGAGACCCTGCTTCTGCCATGTAAGTCGCTTGATACCAGCTTTTCTGTAAACACTCCTACAATACCAGTATCCGTAGATCCTTTAGTTAGTTTTATTTGTAAATGATACACAGTACAGTGTGTAAAAGGCCCTTATTGACCTGCTATTCCTTCAAGCTGTTCAATCTTCTGCATTTGCATTAGTTATCCTATCCTTATGTACGCCTTTGGAAAAGGGAATATGAAAACAGGAATTAAAATGTGTATATGTGTGTAAGAAAGACAGATAGAGAGAGTGTGTGTGTGTGTGTGCACGGTTCATATTCATTGTGTGTGTGAGGGAGGTGTACGGGTGTGTGTGTGTGCACGGTTCATATTCAGTGTGTGTGTGAGGGAAGTGTACGTGTGTGTGTGTGTGTGTGTGTGTGTGTGTGTGTGTGTGCACGGTTCATAATCAGTGTGTGTGTGAGGGAGGTGTGTGTGTGTGTGTGTGTGCACGGTTCATATTCAGTGTGTGTGTGAGGGAGGTGTACGGGTGTGTGTGTGTGTGTGTGTGTGTGTGTGCACGGTTCATATTCAGTGTGTGTGTGTGAGGGAATTGTACGGGTGTGTGTGTGTGTGTGTGTGTGTGTGTGTGTGTGTGTGTGTGTGCATGGTTCATATTCAGTGTGTGTGTGAGGGAGGTGTATGGGTGTGTGTGTGTGTGTGTGTGTGTGTGTGTGCACGGTTCATATTCAGTGTGTGTGTGAGGGAGGTGTATGGGTGTGTGCGTGTGTGTGTGCACGGTTCATATTCAGTGTGTGTGTGAGGGCAGTGTACGGGTGTGTGTGTGCGCGTGCGCGGCTGTGTGTGTGGGTGGATGCGAACAGCCGAGTTCACCGGAGCAGCCGCGATCCACGCCGCCTTTAACCCCTCGGCGCCCAGGGTTCCCTCGCGAGTGCCTCAGACACAGCGTGTGTCGCCCTTTGAGGCCCGAGGACTCTGTAAACGCTCATTATCTTATCCATTCTGAGAGATCAGCGCAACAGCCCCGGGGGGCGATTCTGCGAGTCTGTAGGATAATTATACACACGCTAAAAACACACCGAGCGCTCGAAAACCACGTTGTAAACCACAGTGTAAACAGTCATGAGCACGACTGACGATTGAGTCATAATTCCAACATGGATTTAAGGGATATTATACGGAAGCTTGGCATTATTCAAACCCAAGCCCTGGCTATAGTCAAAACAGAACCCTCACATTCTGTAAATACTGCAGCTATAAGGCTATATCATTTCCTCAGGCGTCAAGACCGAGCACGTCCTCGTGTCTACAGTCGTTTGGTAGAAAGGTGATTGCAGGCGTTCGCTTTGTTTGTTGAGAGGAGAGGAACAGCGACAGTGGGTCGGGAGGTAGAGCCAGTGGCGGTTGGAATGCCCCACGGGCCCCGAGGCGAGATTGACAGCTCGCCCCCCCCCCCCCCCCCCCCCGATATTTATTGTATTTAAAAAAAAAAAAAAAAAAAAAAAAAAATCCAACATGAAACAAAACATATCACAATACAATAATAATACGTCAAATGTATATACTCTCTTTTCTGGACTCTTTTCGTATCACAAACAGTACTGTATTTGCAAATCTGGTATGTCATGTATAGATGTAGCACTACTGTCTATCTGTATGTCATTATGTTATAATGAATTGAAAATGGGGGACCCTGATGTAAACAAGACGAAAGTGTTTCTCTGGTCTGCATCCCCTTAACAATTGTATGTATTGAGCTGTACTGTATTGTACCCATTCTGCAATCTGTTAAATAAAGTTTTCATTCATTCACCATGACATGTTTAGGTATTTGGCCAGATCCAGCTTGTCTGTGATGAGAGTGTTTTCTGTCTTTATGATTGACTATCATCATTAGATATTTCAGTTTCGTTATTACAGTAGCTGGCTAACAGTACGTTAGTTGACTAATACCAGAGTCAGAATTGGGTAATATGCCGACTACTGGCAGTGATGCGACCTATGTTACCACATAACTTTTGTCATCTCTGGTACTATGCAGTGCACTATGCAAAACGGCAAAGAGATAGGTAACGTTCGTTAAGTGCCAAATTACCATCATCATGATACACCCTCACATAATTCACAAAGTGTTCACGTGCGCCACCCATGTGGTAACCTAGAAATACCATAGATTGTGGCTAGGTGGTAACGTATATGTTTTCTATGATCACTATGAATTGAAAATGGGGGACCCTGATGTAAACAAGACAAACGTCTTTCTCTGGTCTGCATCCCCTTAACGAGCCGTACTGTATTGTACCCATTCTGCAATCTGTTAAATAAAGTTTTCATTCATTCATTCATTCATTCATCACATTACGTTAGTTAGCATCCAAGCTAGCGTGATAACGTTAGTAGTACTAGTTAGCTTACCTGCAATAATGTTGTCATCGTCCTGGACAGATAAGACTTGTTAAATCATAATATATCCACACTTTTTGCTGGTCCTCGGTAAATGTCCCCTTTAGCTGCTCGGCGTCGTCGGATTTTAATACACCATGGTAGCGGTGGTGATGTGGGGGACCCTGATGTAAACAAGACGAAAGTCTTTCTCTGGTCTGCATCCCCTTAACAATTGTATGTATTGAGCTGTACTGTACTGTACCCATTCTGCAATCTGTTAATAAAGTTTTCATTCATTCATTCATGTTTCAGGTGACTTATTATGTTGAACATAGCTTGCGATATTTTTATCTGATGTCGCGTTCACGTTACGTGGGAAGAAGCGGAAGAACCAGAGGACATCTCGTTGCTACAACTAGGAAGCCTTCACGCATTGACTCGATCAAAACGCCCACATCCATACTTCCGCAATTCGTGACGCGAAGTGGGAGATATCGGGGTCTATAAAAAATCCCATATGTCCTAGTAGGAATTACAACTAGGAGGCTGACGTGAATGGTTTTTCCCAGTCGGAAGCTGGTTCTTCCGATTCTTCCCACGTAACGTGAACGCGACATCAGAGAAAAATATCACCTCCGCGCTGCTTGTGAGATTTACGTGGCTACGTCACAGCCAAGGAAAGGGAGCGCTGGATTTGTGCAAAACGCCCTGTTCCTAAACCACACGCTATCAGTCGTACTCGTACCACAGTACTGGCAAAACGGGAGGAGCCTAAAATCAAAACAAACGCACCAGTCCCAGTTGCCGTTACCACCAGTTGTGTTCGATCCAGTCCCACACGCGAACGGCAACTCCATTCAGTCCCGGGCCCGGGCCCCCCCTCCCGCCAGACGGTGGGCGGGCCCTAAGGCAGCTGCCTCCCCAGCCGCGCCTATAGCTCCGCCCCTGGGTAGAGCGCTCGTCTGGTATAGTCGGAAGGTTCCCCGTGTTCGATTCCCGCTCCTCCTGGGCAGCGTGTCGAAGTGTCCTTGAGCGAGACACTTAACCCCCTAACTGCTCCCGATATGCAGGTTGGCACCTTGCATGGTCGCCTCCACCGTCGGTGTGTGAATGTGTGAGTGAGCGGGTAGAATGTGAGGAACTAAATTGTAAAGCGCTTTGGATAAATGCACCATTGAACCATTTTTACAGTGCCGGTTTGAAGGAAAACCCCTGATAATCGAAGACGTTCTGCGTTCGAGCAGCGCTCTCGATAAGATTCCGGCTTTAGACTTTAATTTAGAATCCTGCCAGATGCAGATGCCGCGGTGGGTGGGAGAGAGGTGGGTCTGAGGGGGAGAGGAGGGTGTGAGGGGGAGAGGTGGGTGTGAGGGGGGAGAGGAGGGTGTGAGGGGGGAGAGGTGGGTGTGAGGGGGAGAGGTGGGTCTGAGGGGGAGAGGAGGGTGTGAGGGGGAGAGGAGGGTCTGAGGGGGAGAGGAGGGTGTGAGGGGGAGAGGAGGGTGTGAGGGGGGAGAGGAGGGTGTGAGGGGGGAGAGGAGGGTGTGAGGGGGGGAGGTGGGTGTGAGGGGGGGAGGTGGGTGTGAGGGGGGAGAGGTGGGTGTGAGGGGGGAGAGGAGGGTGTGAGGGGGGGAGGTGGGTGTGAGGGGGGGAGGTGGGTGTGAGGGGGGGAGGTGGGTGTGAGGGGGAGAGGTGGGTGTGAGGGGGGAGAGGAGGGTGTGAGGGGGAGAGGTGGGTGTGAGGGGGAGAGGTGGGTGTGAGGGGGGAGAGGTGGGTGTGAGGGGGAGAGGTGGGTGTGAGGGGGGAGAGGTGGGTGTGAGGGGGAGAGGAGGGTGTGAGGGGGAGAGGTGGGTGTGAGGGGAGAGGTGGGTGTGAGGGGGGAGAGGTGGGTGTGAGGGGGAGAGGTGGGTGTGAGGGGGGGAGGTGGGTGTGAGGGGGGGAGGTGGGTGTGAGGGGGGAGAGGAGGGTGTGAGGGGGAGAGGTGGGTGTGAGGGGGGAGAGGTGGGTGTGAGGGGGAGAGGTGGGTGTGAGGGGGAGAGGTGGGTCTGAGGGGGAGAGGAGGGTGTGAGGGGGGGATGAGGGTGTGAGGGGGGGAGGTGGGTGTGAGGGGGGGAGGTGGGTGTGAGGGGGGGAGGGGGGGAGGTGGGTGTGAGGGGGAGAGGTGGGTGTGAGGGGGGAGAGGAGGGTGTGAGGGGGAGAGGTGGGTGTGAGGGGGAGAGGAGGGTGTGAGGGGGGAGAGGTGGGTGTGAGGGGGAGAGGAGGGTGTGAGGGGGGAGAGGAGGGTGTGAGGGGGAGAGGTGGGTGTGAGGGGGGAGAGGAGGGTGTGAGGGGGGAGAGGAGGGTGTGAGGGGGAGAGGAGGGTGTGAGGGGGGAGAGGAGGGTGTGAGGGGAGAGGAGGGTGTGAGGGGGGAGAGGAGGGTGTGAGGGGGAGAGGAGGGTGTGAGGGGGGGAGAGGTGGGTGTGAGGGGGAGAGGAGGGTGTGAGGGGGGAGAGGTGGGTGTGAGGGGGAGAGGTGGGTGTGAGGGGGAGAGGAGGGTGTGAGGGGGAGAGGAGGGTGTGAGGGGGAGAGGTGGGTGTGAGGGGGAGAGGAGGGTGTGAGGGGGAGAGGAGGGTGTGAGGGGGAGAGGTGGGTGTGAGGGGGAGAGGAGGGTGTGAGGGGGGAGAGGAGGGTGTGAGGGGGGAGAGGTGGGTCTGAGGGGGAGAGGAGGGTGTGAGGGGGGAGAGGTGGGTGTGAGGGGGAGAGGAGGGTGCGAGGGGGGAGAGGTGGGTGTGAGGGGGAGAGGAGGGTGTGAGGGGGGAGAGGAGGGTGTGAGGGGGGGGACGCGTGTTGCTTTTTAACAGCGGAGCAGTGCAAGAATGTGACAATTTGACCATGTGACCGCGGCAACGCGGGAGAGCGGCAGTGCGGAAATAGGCTGTCTCTAAGACAAACTCTAACCTTAACCAGCTCCTTAACAGCGCCTAAACTTAACCGTTCTAACCTTAACCAACT
>NC_140166.1:68949033-69000476 GCF_963971535.1 Notolepis coatsorum | reverse complement strand
GAAAACGCGGAAGCAAAGGCAGCACTGCTCCGCTGTTATTAAGCAATAGGCGGGGGGACAGGCTCCACTGAGCCCTACTTCATGAACCCCGTGGCCACTGGAGGAACCCCACGCAGATGAGGGGAGAACTCCGTGCAGAACTCCACACAGAGAGAGGCCTCCCGCCGGCCTTGAACCCGCGATGTGAAGCAACAGTGCCAACCACTGTGCCACCGCGCCCGCCCTCTGAAATAAGGCTACACAAAATTCTGGGGTACCGCCCACGCTGTGTGTTCTCTGTGTTTTCTCTGTGTGATCTCTGTGTGATCTCTGTTTCTCTGTGTTCTCTGTGTTCTCTGTGTTCTGAGAGAGAAAGATGAGTGAGTGATACGGAGAGAGAGAGAGAGAGAGAGAGAGAGAGAGAGAGAGAGAGAGAGAGAGAGAGAGAGAGAGAGAGAGAGAGAGAGAGAGAGAGAGAGAGAGAGAGAGAGAGAGAGAGAGAGAGAGAGAGAGAGAGAAAGAGATAGAGAGAGAGGGAGAGAGAGATGAGTGAGTGATACAGAGAGAGAGAGAGAGAGAGAGAGAGATAGAGAGAGAGAGGAGGGAGAGAGATGAGTGGGTGAGTGATATGGAGAGAGGGGGAGAAAGAGTGAGAGAGAGAGATGATGTGGGGAGTGATATGGAGAGAGAGGGAGAAAGAGAGAGAGAGATGAGTGGGTGAGTGATATGGAGAGAGAGGGAGAAAGAGAGAGAGAGATGAGTGGGTGAGTGATATGGAGAGAGAGGGAGAAAGAGAGAGAAAGATAGAGAGAGAGATGAGTGATGTGAGAGTGTTAAGAGAGAGAGAAAAGTGAGTGAGAGAGAGAGAAGAGAGAGAGAGAGAGAGAGAGAGAGAGAGAGAGAGAGAGAGAGAGAGAGAGAGAGAGAGAGAGAGAGAGAGAGAGAGAGAGAGAGAGAGAGAGAGAGAGGAGAGAGAGAGAGAGAGAGAGTGGTTCAGCTGACTAACAGAGTGGCTCATTCACACCAATCAGGGCGGAAAATCAAGAGACAAGAGATCCCTTCCCCTGGACTTTTACACAACACACACAACACACACACACAACACACACAGCACACAGCACACAGCACACACCACACACACACACACGCACACACACACGCACATGCACACACACACACACACACACACACACACACACACACACACACACACACACACACACACACACACACACACACACACACACACACACACACACACACACACACACACACACACATACACACCACACACACTTGCAGGGTGGTGATGAGCAGCAGCTTCCTGTCGGCCCTGGCAGCCGTTCAGAGGCCAGTGAGAGGCGGGCGGGCGGGCGCTCTCTATTGTAACAGATCAGTGGACGAGGATGAGACACGTCACTGCTCTCTGAGACGCCCGTCTGTCCTACCAGAGGGGGAGGGCCTGCCGCCGCCGATGATGAGGTCATCCGAGTGGTCGTTTTTTGTTGTTGTTGTTAATTTTGTTGTTGTTGTTGTTGTTGTTGTTGTTATTATTGTTGTTGTTGCTTCATCGTGCCGACACAGAGGTCCTCCATCGAACACGCAAGACCTCAATTAATAATAAGGCCCGGCTGCACGGAACGCCTGTGTCCTCCTCTTTCCTCCCAGGATGGCTGCCGCCTGTAACCATTGGTAACCACTTTTAAAAGAAAATGCCTACACTGTAAAAAATGTTTTTTTAATTTTTTTTTTTACTTTATTTTTTAGCGTTTATCGCTTTTCTGGTCAAGCATGACCGACAGAAACAGGTTGAAAATGGGATGTAGAGCAGGGGAAGACATTCTGAGAAATGACGGCGGGTCCGGGAATCGAACTCGTGTCCCCCAGATCCGTGACGAGCACGGTTTTCCCCGACGCAGAAATAGCGCAGAGATATGCGGTGAGCTACGGGAGCTCCCTGTAAAAAATGTTTTAATGTTTTTTCACCGGAAATACACTGTATTATTTGACAGATGGCCTTTGTTTTTCTACTTTAAGTGTAAATACAATAAAAATACAGTAAACTACCTTTTATCAAACCATTAAATAAAGGTTGTAATCGGTAAATGTATTTGATTTTACTGTAATTTGACAGTAAGTATTTGGAAACCATTGATGCGGGACATTTACCGTTTTTCTTGCAGCTTTTTTTCTTACAGTGTAGTGTCAGTGCAGCGGTACAGTAGGCTATTTACAAGATCCGGTAATACGACTTTAAAAAAAGATTTTCTTATTGATATCTCATATCTCATCAACAGATAGCAACCGTTGTTTGGCACATAGCAACCATGGTCTCTTGCACAGAATAATGGTTGCTATGTTACAGAGGCAGCCATCCTGGAAGAAAGATAGCTATATAAACATTCCGTGCAAGACGACCTCTATTGAAATCACTTTGGCCCAAGGACCCAGGAGAGAGGTTCGACCAAATTACATGGTCCCAGCCAGGGACCCTGCCCGAACAATATGAACAGTGGTTTTCTGCCGCCCCCTGGTGGCCAAACGCAGCAGCTCCAGATATTGAGCCTTCTCAGGCCTTTAGTCCTAGGTTTTCTGGATTCCTTTAATTCTGTGTTTCCTCTATTCATGTTGTGTTTCCCCTTTTTAGCTTGTGTTTAAAAGGTTTATCTTTTCATATGTTTCCCTTAACACATTGGGGACGAAGCACAGATAACTCCGTGTTTCGATTCCACCCGTTGTGGACAGAAGGACGGATATATCCGTGGCAAGTTGTTTTGGCTTTTATTCCATTTTAATAACCTATTCAAGGTCGCCGAGCTGCACTGCAGATGTACCCTACTCGTTGAATTCGCCAACGTGCATTACCGGCCAGATCCTCTTAGGGGCGCTATCGCGATAATAGAGTGTTCCCTGTGGCAGAAGTTGTCTTTTTTTTTTTGATCTCTAATGTAGTTTTCTACTTATCTGAAGCAATAGCTATTGTCTGTTCCACGGAATACCTTTTGGAACGCGGATTTCACTATGCAATAAGCCAATGGACATATCGATCTACCAGATGGCGATCGATAACGGGGAAATGCTCGGGGGGATCCAACTGGCTCATGGTAAGATCTTTTTCACGTAAATTACATGCTGATCAGAGCTTGTTATGATAGCCATCCAGGCGATCAGCGTACGTGGCTACTTAGACGAACACGGTTATTGGTAATCAATAATCAGAAACGACGTCCCCCGCCCCCCCCCCCTTTAATGCATACATGCTTGAGGATCGTGCCGATCATATGCAGTTTGAGTTTTAACTGTAGCGTATGTATAACGGAAATGCCATTGGATATAACGGTAGTAGCTATTAGCCCTTTATCTCGCCTTCCAGTAAATATCCTAGCCGGAATCCCATATAACGCTTATATTCACGGCGCTATAAAATGAGAACGTATTGATGAAATCTTTTTTTCTTTAAGCCATTTTGAAGGGACGGTTTATGGTCTCAATTGACAATGAGAATGGACAGATAGCAATACTATAAAGTATATATTTAGCTCTACAAACAGCCCCACGTCTGTTTACATTTGCTGGTCCTCTAGAGATTTATTAGACTCATCCCAGTGGCCGCGATTGTGTTAAGGTTCATCCCTTTACATATGTTTTCGTAAGTGTTGATATATTTACATGTGTTTCCTTTAAGGGTTCATCCCTTTACATATGTTTTTAATAGTGTTAACATCTTTTCACATGTTTCCATTAATTAAGGGTTGTTCCTTTACATATGTTTTCCTTTTAGATATTCCCTTTACACATGCTTTTATTTATGATGTGAGTTTTCTTTTACTAATAATTTGTTCACCAGCCTGGGCCTTGCCTGGCCTTATACCAGCTGGCATTCATTAGTAATCACGGGCACTATTTAGACCTGCCCGTTTCTCACACTCAATGTCGCGCCATTGTATTGTATTGATTTTCATTGCATTGTTTTGTCATTGTTTTGTTACCACAGTTGTGTTTGGTCACATACTCACCTTGTCACCAGTATTTCCCAGTGAGTCCGTTCCTTCTTAGTCCATATTTTTCCAGAACTGCTGAGTTTTGTTTTCGGGTTGTACAGTTCGCTTTTGTCAGTAACCGTTTTTGATTTGTAATCATTGTTGCTTGCAACTGTATAGTAAAAGCCTGTTCATCTTCATCCCGTCGTCTCTGCCTTTTACTCTCTCCGCTTGTGTTCTTGCATTTGGGGTCTCCTCTCCTATTCCCACACCGAACCCTCACACACGCATTACTAATCGAATCCAAAAAATAACACATCTTGTTTTATTGTGTCACTTCTCTTTGTACTTGGACTCCTAGATCTATTTCCTTACTCAGCTTCAATGCCGATGATGCTACTGGATACCAACTCAATAATCTTTGGCATTTAGCTGAAAAAACGAGTGTGAAGTAGTTCAAGTTTCTTTATTAGTTGTCACACAGAAGTACAGAATACTTTTATATAAAATGCTTCTTTCTGTTTTGTAATGGGGAACAGCAATGATTGTGCTGTATATTTGTAGATCTGGTACGTCATAAATGTCTGGATGTAACAGTACTGTGACGGCCGGCGATCCACTCCACTGGTCAAATTACTTACTCGTGAGTATAGTACGTCCGTTGATAAAGAAAAGCAATGTCCACAGCCGCTCCAGTGTAAAGTAAAGATATCCAAATGGTTTATTTGCAATAGAAAGTTCTATTATGACATCACCACAAACTTTCTAGAATGTTTTGTATTTCAGAAATTGCTATTATGACATCACCACAAACGTTCCAGAATGTACTATGTTTCAGAATGGTCTATTATGACATCACCACAAGCGTTCTAGAAGGTTCTATGTTCTAGAATGCCCTATTATGACAAATACGATGGTTCAATGACTTTATCTAAATCCAATCAATATTAAACATTCATATAGTACAATAACCTAAATATATATAGCTTTGGCTCTTACACCGGCCCCTAATTGTCCTTCTAATCTAGAAACAATTACTAACTACTAAAAACCAAGGAGCCAAACCAAACACTATTTCAACTGATAAGTGTCTCTGCTGCGGGATAACCAATACCTGGTGCCAGAGGTCACTAGTACATGGCACACCGTAGGAGGACGGTCTTTACCACTGCCTTATGCATCCAACCGACTGCCTTCTGGAGACGGTTCCAATTGGAGTAATATTCCAGGAACTGCTGAACTGCTCTTCAGCTGCAGTAGCGCTGACCACGGCGTCCTTTACCTCTGGGTCCTCCATGGTTGGGTGAGGTCCCCATCTCCTCGTCCTCGTTGTCAAAGGAGTCGCTGTTCTCCCACTCGTCCAGGAGGTCCCAGAGGGGCGCTCGCCTGGAGTTCCGCATGCCTCCTCTGGACTCCTCTATGCGTGCTTGTAGAAGCAGTTGTAGCCGAACGGGCAGGTCCCGCGACCCTCGTCGAAATATCGACACGATTTTTCCCCCATGCCGTTTTTGTATTTCTGAATTAGCTTCTTCTTGTCCTCCTTGTCTTCCACCCAGTACTCGCTCGCGATCACAAAGTTGGACGTGATCCGACACTCTGGGCAAGACTTGATGATCTTGCTCTCGAACTGATTGGTGCTCCTCCACTTGCGGATGCACTTCAGGCAGTAGCAGTGGCTGCAGTTGGACAGGATGCCGAAGCGGCGCTCGCTGGGGTTGGTCGTCTCGAACACCACCTCCATGCACACGCCACACATCATGTCCTTGCTGCGCTGGATGGCAAACGAGATCTCCATGTCCTTCTCGTGATGAATATGTAGAACTGTAGGGTGGGTGAGCTGGCAGACTTGGCAGCTCATCTTTTCTTGGCAGGCCTTGGTCATGTGACCCCGTTTCAGACAGCTGAAACATAGGCCTTTACTCTTGAGAAAATCTATCTTCTCCTTGTGAAGAGACTTCTTCATCTTGTTGCATTGCTCCATGGCATGCTGTTCTCCTTGGCAGAAGAGGCAAGGGTTGGAGAAGGCACAGAGGGTATCCCCCTCGTGGCGTGCTTTAGCCTCTGCCGGGTGCTGGACTGCTGTAGCAGCTGTTGTGAAGCTTCCCTGAGCGCCGCTATTTCTGGAGGCCCTCTCATCTTTGTGAGCCTTAGTTTGGCTCCTGTTTCCATCTGTGAGGTTGCCAAAGAGAGGGTGTAGGGCTTCCTGGGCTTGTAGGTTGACAAATTCGGCAAGGTCGCTGAACTTGGCGCTGCGCCGATCTTTCACTCGAAGCGTCTGGACCTTGCTTCTCCACCGCTTTCTCTGCTCGTACGGAAGCTTGGCTGTGATGGCCCGCATATTTGATATGCTGTCAAGCTCCTGCATGTACTCCACGTCAGTCATAGCGTTGAGGCATCCAGTGAGATAGAGGCCAAAGGAGCGGAGCGCCCGTCCGTCCTCGGACTGGATAATAGGCCAGCCCAGCGCCTTGTCTATATACGCCATTGAGATGATGTATCCATTTCCAAAATGCTCTTTCAAGAGCCTCCTTGCCTCGGGATAGCCTCGTTCTGATTCCATGTGAAGACAACTTCTTATCAGCTCTCTTGGCTGCCCCTCCGTGTACTGCTCCAAGAAGTACAGCCGGTCACTGCTACTATCTGTCTTGGCCTCCACTCCGTGTTCAAAGGCCCTGATGAATAGCCTGTACTCCATAGATTCTCCCCTGAATATAGGAATCTGTTGAGGGGGCAGCGTAGCATGGCGTTGCTGCCTCACTGGGAAATCCACCCTGGCTCGTTGGTGCTCTAGTTGCGGAGACTCTTGTTCTTTCTGTGTAGCACCGCCTGGTGCTCTGGAGCTGCTACTGTAAGCAGGTTCTCTTTTTATCGCTACGGCCTGGGGAGTAGGCGTAGCCTGCTCGTGAGCTTGGGATTCGAAGGGCTTCTTTTTCTCTATGTAAGAGTTCATTCCATCCCTACGAGACACTCTGGATGAGGCTCGCTGGCCCTCGTACTCTTCCAGTACTTTGCACTTAGCCTCTGCGGCAGCTAAAGCAGCCTGGACCTGTAAATCATCTCTCTCTGCTCTTAGCTTAGATGAGGCAGCTAAGAGCAGAGCCTCCTGTTCATCGAGTTGTCGTTTTTGTTTTAGAGCGGAAGCCTGGGCTAGCAACTCAGCCCTCTCTAATTCAGCCTCCAGACGCACGCTTGCAGATGATGCTCTGGAAAATGTAGTGGATGGTGCTCTAGACCCTTTCCCTTCTACGACGACGGATGCACTGTCTTCAGGCCCGACCTCATCTTGGTGCTTCATAGACTCCGCTGTACGCTTATGCACCTCCTCCATCCATGTGCCAGCCTTTTCTGTGAAGTTGGAAAATGTGTCCACCTTCGGCGTGAACCATTCATCCTGATCTTTCTTTCTCTTCTCTTCTGAGATCTGGCTCAGTGCCGCCTGGACTGCGGTATGAAGCGCACCGAACTCTCCGAGCAGACTGTTGAATTCTACCAATCTTGTCTGTACACCTTCCAAATTACCGTTGTTGTCCCAATCCATTAATTGATTAATCTCCTTCATGTGACCAGTTAGATGACCTAACTTAGACTTCCTTTTATTAATGGCATTACGTGTCTTCGGTCTCGACATTTAGTTGTTATCCTTCTTTCAGCGCTCCAGTAGTTTGTGTGGTTCCTTTTTCCTCCTGGAACCAAGTTTTCTTACTATTGTGAGGGCCGGCGATCCACTCCACTGGTCAAATTACTTACTCGTGAGTAGTACGTCCGTTGATAAAGAAAAGCAATGTCCACAGCCACTCCAGTGTAAAGTAAAGAATGTGAAAGCCGTAAATCCACGTGCTGGCTCCTGGCTTCAGTCCATTGTTGAGTCCTGTTCAGTCCTGTTCAGTTTGGTCGAAGATGCAAAACTGCCGTTCTGAGAAAACGCCTGCTTATATAGAGACTCAAAAGTTCTAGAATGTTCGGTTATGACATCATACGGTGACATCACAAAGTTTCCATAACTTTCTATCATGACGTCATACTGTGGTTCTAGAATGTTTTATGTTCTAGAAAGTCCTATTATGACATCACCACAAACATTATAGAATGTTTTGTGTTCTAGAAAGGTCTATTATGACATCACCACAAACGTTCCAGAATGTTCTATGTTCCAGAAAGGTCTATTACGACATCACCACACACGTTCTAGAAGGTTCTATGTTCTAGAATGCCCTATTATGACAAATATGACGGTTCAATGACTTTATCTAAATCCAATCAATATTAAACATTCATATAATACAATAACCTAAATATATATAGCTTTGGCTCTTACAAGTACTGTCTATCTGTATGTCATGTATGTCATATGTTATGATGAATTGAAAATGGGGGACCATGATGTAAACAAGACGAAAGTCTTTCTCTGTTCTGCATCCCCTTAACACTTTGAGCGCCACGCCGGGTTTTCCTTTTTACCCCCTGAATGCCACCATCGGCGCCAATGTTAACGTTAATATCGCCTAATCTATGTTTTAAATTATGGCTATGTGTCTAATCTGCCCATCGCATTATCAAAGACTATTTTCCAGTCAGTGCTGTCAAGGCAGATTGTTTTTTTATCGCGTCATTTCCGTTTCAGAGCATTTAGAAAAGCACCCGTTTTCAGATAAAAAACAGCCCATTCTGGAGCATTCTATGAAAATCGTCTTTTACTGGAATATTCCACAACGTTGATATTCGTCTGCCTTTTTATGAATCGTTTTCAAATAAACGCTAGATGATCAATATTATACGTGCACGCAAGCACATTCGGGCCGCGCACGGATAATCGCCCCGTTGATTTCCTCTCTGACTTTTACAGTGAAACCGAAAGAGGACATTTCACAAAACAGCTTATAACTTCATCAAAATTTGTCTGATTATCCTAACACTGATAACATAGAGTCCTTACCTGACATCAGATGGTATCCAACTGGTATATTCCAATTCCTGATCACCATTCGAAAAAATCGATAAGTGTATGGATCCAACGCGATACAGTAGAACTCCATGATCAGCGGGGCTCAGACGCTCCAGAATGAACTGTGGTAACCCCGGCTGGATCAGTGGACTGGAAAATGTGGAGTACCGGATTTTTTTCCACATCCATTTTCATTGAGTCCATTCCAAAATCCCTGATGTCATCTGAAAGACGATAGGGGGCGCTTTTTTCCACATATGCTCTCCGGCGGAGCTCGTGTATACTCGGGTAGGCTCGCGTGATGCAATATGATTTCAGATCGCTAAAAAAGAAAGAAAAAAAAAATCAGAGAAATCTCGTGAGTGGCTTTCAACCACGTAAAAATAAACCCGAGATATCTCGTGTGTGGCAGTTAAAGTGTTAACAATTGTGTGTATTGAGCCGTACTGTATTGTACCCGTTCTGCAATCTGTTAATACAATTTCCAATCAATCAATCAATCAATCAATCAATCAATCAATCAATCAATCAATCAATCAATCAAGAAAGGACTCTACGTGTCAACAATACCATCAAGGAGTAGGGAATAGGGCTAGGAGTCATTCTTACCCTTTAACCCTTTAACCCAGGGGTCTCAAACTCGCGGCCCGCGGGCCAATTGCGGCCCGCTGGATGATATTTTGCGGCCCCCCAGATGATTTTTATTTTTTTTTGCAGTCATGTCATCACAAACACTGGCATTTAAAGGGTACAAATAAAACAATTCCTGCACCAGAATGCAGGAAATGAAGTCTTTGTAACACAAAATCTCCTGGTGGGGGACCGCTTAAAAATTGGCCTGACTGCGGCTATATTTCGCTATATTTCCTGGCCTGAATGATTTCCCCAGTCTGGCCCTGGTTAAAAGCCTCCAATGCTTATTAGTGTGTGTGCGTTTGAACGTTTGCATGTTTCAACCATACATTTCCATAAAAATGTAAAAAAATACTCGAAACCCTTTTTGTGTGGAATATTTGATGCGGCCCAGCCTCACCCAGACTCTACCTCCAGCGGCCCCCAGGTAAATTGTGTTTGAGACCCCTGCTTTAACCCTTCCAGGCTCACAATCACGCATGTGAGATGGCGTTTCGAAACCCGAACATTCTAACGATGATGTGTGGCTACTGGCCATCGAAAGCTGCAGAGGTCTAGAATTCCAAAATAGAATTCTGGGAGAACATTCCAAAAAACGCACACCTGAAAAAGGGCTGTACTGATGAATGGCCATGTACAGTAGCGACTAGGAGGTTATGTCAACAGTTCATGATTCTTTGGCATTTTCAATGGCTTTGCCTCAAGAGGGAGGACATTGGCTGTGAAAACGTACTGGAAGAGCCATCTATTTAGTTACTGTAGGTCTGATCTTTCAGCTACTGCAGGCCTTCGAGAAGCGAACATGATTCATACGAGGAGGACGAGGAGAAACGACTTTCAGCCAGACTTTTCCAGAAGGCAAAAGGCTCTCCAAGGCTTTTGTCCGATGAAATACACTGTAAACTGAACCAAATCATGTTAGAGATTAAACCTACAGAGCATTAAATCTACTCCACATAAAAAGGCAATTTTGAACTCAATGCAGGCTTTCCTTGGGGTGTGATACTAGTTTGTTTATGATCAGTGAACTCTTAGCAATACAAAAAGTCCTTAAACTCAATATCCCCAGCATCCAAGATTGAATTGGTGAGATTCTCTCGGGGGCGTAACTGTAAGCTGTTGTTTGTCGTGAGTCTCAGAATCAACAGCGCTATCATGTGACACATGACTGATATTTACTGTTTTATTCAACAGCATCCCTCTGCCAGGCATCTAAACACACTCTTCTGATGTACGTCCCTCCAGGAGAGTATTACCACAAACAAGGAAGAGAGAGAGTAAGAGGAAGAGAGGAGGAGGACGAGAGGAAGAGGAAGATAGGAGGAGGAAGAGGAAGAGAGGAAGAGAGGAAGAGAGGAAGATAGGAGGACAAAGAGAGGAGGAGGAACAGAGGAGGAAGAGAAGAGCAGGAAGAGGAAGAGGGCAAGAGGAAGAGAGGAGGAAGAGGGGAAGAGGGGAAGAGGAAGAAGAAGAAGAGAGGAAGAAGAAGAGAGGTTTGGTGAGGTGTGTATGAATAGCACTTGTTGCCTGGTGATGCCTTGCCTGTTTTAATTGGCTGATTCGTTCAGTATTCCATCCCCCAGGCAATAGAAACATGTGTGTCTGTGTGTGTGTTTAATGATTCAAAGCACCTTATGAACACCTGTTGAAATCCCATTGTTTTGGGAGTTTCTTTTATTCAGCCTTTTTCACCTTTTCTCCCATACCCCACATTGTTTGTCATTATGCCAATTCCCTCCTGGTCATTGCAGGGATATGGGGAGGGTGTAGAACTGGCTTGCTGACTGGCAGGCTGGCTGGCTGGCTGACTTGCTGATTGACTGGCTGGCTGGCTGGCTGACTGACTGACTGACTGACTGACTGACTGACTGACTGACTGACTGACTGACTGACTGACTGGCTGGCTGACTGACTGACTGACTGGCTGGCTGGCTGGCTGACTGACTGACTGACTGACTGACTGTCTGACTGACTGACTGACTGACTGACTGACTGACTGACTGACTGACTGACTGGCTGACTGACTGACTGACTGACTGACTGACTGACTGACTGACTGACTGACTGACTGACTGACTGACTGACTGGCTGACTGACTGACTGACTGACTGGCTGACTGACTGACTGACTGACTGACTGACTGACTGACTGACTGGCTGGCTGGCTGGCTGACTGGCTGACTGGCTGACTGACTGACTGACTGGCTGACTGGCTGGCTGACTGACTGGCTGGCTGGCTGACTGACTGACTGACTGACTGACTGACTGACTGACTGACTGACTGACTGACTGACTGACTGACTGACTGACTGACTGACTGGCTGACTGGCTGACTGGCTGACTGACTGACTGACTGACTGACTGACTGACTGACTGACTGGCTGGCTGGCTGGCTGGCTGACTGACTGGCTGACTGACTGACTGACTGACTGACTGACTGACTGACTGGCTGGCTGACTGACTGACTGACTGACTGACTGACTGGCTGACTGGCTGACTGACTGACTGACTGACTGACTGACTGACTGACTGACTGACTGACTGGCTGACTGACTGACTGACTGACTGACTGACTGACTGACTGGCTGGCTGACTGACTGACTGACTGACTGACTGGCTGACTGACTGACTGACTGACTGACTGACTGACTGGCTGGCTGGCTGGCTGACTGGCTGACTGGCTGACTGACTGACTGGCTGACTGACTGGCTGGCTGACTGACTGACTGGCTGGCTGACTGACTGACTGACTGACTGACTGACTGACTGACTGACTGACTGACTGACTGACTGACTGACTGACTGGCTGACTGACTGACTGACTGACTGACTGGCTGACTGACTGACTGACTGACTGACTGACTGACTGACTGACTGACTGGCTGGCTGGCTGACTGGCTGACTGGCTGACTGACTGACTGGCTGACTGACTGGCTGGCTGACTGACTGACTGGCTGGCTGACTGACTGACTGACTGACTGACTGACTGACTGACTGACTGACTGACTGACTGACTGACTGACTGACTGGCTGACTGGCTGACTGGCTGACTGGCTGACTGACTGACTGACTGACTGACTGACTGACTGACTGACTGACTGGCTGGCTGGCTGGCTGGCTGACTGACTGGCTGACTGACTGACTGACTGACTGACTGACTGGCTGGCTGACTGACTGACTGACTGACTGACTGACTGACTGACTGACTGACTGGCTGGCTGACTGACTGACTGACTGACTGACTGACTGACTGACTGACTGACTGACTGACTGACTGACTGGCTGACTGGCTGACTGACTGGCTGGCTGACTGACTGACTGACTGACTGACTGACTGACTGACTGACTGGCTGGCTGGCTGGCTGGCTGACTGACTGGCTGACTGACTGACTGACTGACTGACTGACTGGCTGGCTGACTGACTGACTGACTGACTGACTGACTGACTGACTGACTGACTGACTGACTGACTGACTGACTGACTGACTGACTGACTGACTGGCTGGCTGGCTGACTGGCTGACTGGCTGACTGACTGACTGGCTGACTGACTGGCTGGCTGACTGACTGACTGGCTGGCTGACTGACTGACTGACTGACTGACTGACTGACTGACTGACTGACTGACTGACTGGCTGACTGGCTGACTGGCTGACTGACTGACTGACTGACTGACTGACTGACTGGCTGGCTGGCTGGCTGGCTGACTGACTGGCTGACTGACTGACTGACTGACTGACTGACTGGCTGGCTGGCTGACTGGCTGACTGGCTGACTGACTGACTGACTGACTGGCTGACTGACTGGCTGGATGACTGACTGACTGGCTGACTGACTGAGTCACTGTCTGAGTCGCTGAGTCAGGGTTTGGATCAGCACAGTACCAATAGGTCCTACAGCTATCAGATTGCAGGTGGGTTCAATTAGTGACCCACATCAAAGGGCCAACTATTCATGTTGCCAATATGTTGCCAATATAACGCACTGTGCGTCAGTCCGGTTGAGACTAAACTTTGTATCCAGATGTCCTCGCTCTATAATGTGTCACTGGGACCACCCATCTCTGCAATATTGGATGTCTACCATTTAGCATTTAGCAGACATTATTATCATGTTTGTTTTTACCCATAGCGCTTTAAAAAAATAAGTGCACTATAATCACTAAGTGTCTTAGGGATGCACATAGTCTTAGAGCATCTATATTTACAATGGTCTGCAGGTCATACAATGTAGAGGACAATAAACTTAGCCCATTGTGACATGGTGTGTGTGTGTCTGTGTGTGTCTGTGTGTGTGTGTGTGTGTCTGTGTGTGTGTGTGTGTGTGTGTGTGTGTGTGTGTGTGTGTGTGTGTGTGTGTGTGATCCATTTGAGATGATGTCACCTCTCTTTAGGTCAACCAGGGGTCTGTCAGTAGTTGTGTAGCTGTGTAGTTGTGTAGTTGTGTAGTTGTGTGGCTGTGTCCCTGTGTAGTTGTGTAGCTGTGTAGCTGTGTAGTTGTGTAGTTGTGTAGTTGTGTAGTTGTGTAGTTGTGTGGCTGTGTCCCCGTGTAGTTGTGTAGCTGTGTAGCTGTGTAGTTGTGTAGTTGTGTAGTTGTGTGGCTGTGTCCCAGTGTAGTTGTGTAGTTGTGTAGTTGTGTAGCTGTGTAGTTGTGTAGCTGTGTATCTGTGTAGCTGTGTAGCTGTGTAGCTGTGTAGCTGTGTAGTTGTGTAGTTGTGTAGCTGTGTAGCTGTGTAGTTGTGTAGCTGTGTAGCTGTGTAGCTGTGTAGCTGTGTAGCTGTGTGGCTGTGTGGTTGTGTAGCTGTGTGGCTGTGTAGCTGTGTAGCTGTGTAGCTGTGTAGTTGTGTAGTTGTATAGCTGTGTAGCTGTGTAGCTGTGTAGCTGTGTAGTTGTGTAGCTGTGTAGCTGTGTAGTTGTGTAGTTGTGTAGCTGTGTGGCTGTGTAGCTGTGTAGTTGTGTAGCTGTGTAGCTGTGTAGTTGTGTAGCTGTGTAGCTGTGTAGTTGTGTAGTTGTGTAGTTGTGTAGCTGTGTGGCTGTGTAGTTGTGTATCTGTGTAGCTGTGTAGCTGTGTAGTTGTGTAGCTGTGTAGCTGTGTAGTTGTGTAGTTGTGTAGTTGTGTAGCTGTGTGGCTGTGTAGCTGTGTAGCTGTGTAGTTGTGTAGCTGTGTAGTTGTGTAGCTGTGTAGCTGTGTAGTTGTGTAGTTGTGTAGTTGTGTAGCTGTGTGGCTGTGTAGTTGTGTATCTGTGTAGCTGTGTGGCTGTGTAGCTGTGTAGCTGTGTAGTTGTGTAGCTGTGTAGCTGTGTAGTTGTGTAGCTGTGTGGCTGTGTAGTTGTGTAGCTGTGTAGTTGTGTAGCTGTGTAGTTGTGTAGCTGTGTAGCTGTGTAGTTGTGTAGCTGTGTGGCTGTGTAGCTGTGTAGTTGTGTAGCTGTGTAGTTGTGTAGCTGTGTAGTTGTGTAGCTGTGTAGCTGTGTAGTTGTGTAGCTGTGTAGTTGTGTAGTTGTGTAGTTGTGTAGCTGTGTAGCTGTGTGGCTGTGTAGCTGTGTAGCTGTGTAGCTGTGTAGCTGTGTAGCTGTGTAGTTGTGTAGCTGTGTAGTTGTGTAGCTGTGTAGCTGTGTAGTTGTGTAGCTGTGTAGTTGTGTAGCTGTGTAGCTGTGTAGCTGTGTAGCTGTGTAGCTGTGTAGTTGTGTAGCTGTGTAGTTGTGTAGCTGTGTAGTTGTGTAGCTGTGTAGCTCTGTAGCTGTGTAGCTCTGTAGCTGTGTAGTTGTGTAGCTGTGTGGCTGTGTAGTTGTGTAGTTGTGTGGCTGTGTAGCTGTGTAGTTGTGTAACTGTGTAGCTGTGTAGCTGTGTAGTTGTGTAGTTGTGTAGTTGTGTAGCTGTGTAGCTGTGTGGCTGTGTAGTTGTGTAGTTGTGTAGTTGTGTAGTTGTGTAGCTGTGTAGCTGTGTAGCTGTGTGGCTGTGTGGCTGTGTAGCTGTGTAGTTGTGTAGTTGTGTAGTTGTGTAGCTGTGTAGTTGTGTAGCTGTGTATCTGTGTAGCTGTGTAGCTGTGTAGCTGTGTAGTTGTGTAGTTGTGTAGCTGTGTAGCTGTGTGGCTGTGTAGCTGTGTAGTTGTGTAGTTGTGTAGCTGTGTAGTTGTGTAGTTGTGTAGCTGTGTAGCTGTGTAGTTGTGTGGCTGTGTAGTTGTGTAGCTGTGTGGCTGTGTGGCTGTGTAGCTGTGTAGCTGTGTAGTTGTGTAGCTGTGTAGTTGTGTAGCTGTGTAGCTGTGTAGTTGTGTCGCTGTGTAGTTGTGTAGCTGTGTAGCTGTGTAGTTGTGTAGCTGTGTAGCTGTGTAGCTGTGTAGCTGTGTAGTTGTGTAGCTGTGTAGTTGTGTAGCTGTGTAGCTGTGTAGCTGTGTCCCTGTGTAGTTGTGTAGCTGTGTAGCTGTGTATCTGTGTAGTTATGTAGTTGTGTAGCTGTGTAGCTGTGTAGCTGTGTCCCTGTGTAGTTGTGTAGCTGTGTAGCTGTGTAGCTGTGTAGTTGTGTATCTGTGTAGCTGTGTCCCTGTGTAGTTGTGTAGCTGTGTAGTTGTGTCCCTGTGTAGTTGTGTAGCTGTGTAGTTGTGTAGCTGTGTAGTTGTGTAGCTGTGTAGCTGTGTCCCTGTGTAGTTGTGTAGCTGTGTAGCTGTGTAGCTGTGTAGTTGTGTAGCTGTGTAGCTGTGTAGTTGTGTAGCTGTGTAGTTGTGTAGCTGTGTAGTTGTGTAGTTGTGTCCCTGTGTAGCTGTGTAGCTGTGTAGTTGTGTAGCTGTGTAGCTGTGTAGCTTTGTAGCTGTGTAGATGTGTAGCTGTGTAGTTGTGTAGCTGTGTAGTTGTGTAGTTGTGTCCCTGTGTAGCTGTGTAGCTGTGTAGATGTGTAGCTGTGTAGTTGTGTAGCTGTGTAGTTGTGTAGTTGTGTCCCTGTGTGGCTGTGTGGAACGTGAGCGTCAGAAAGCTCCACGTCCTGAGACGCTCTCGGCTCTGAGGGAGTGGAGCCCAAACGACTCCTCTCCTAACGCAGCAGCTCCACAGTAGGTCTCCTCCACTGACGCTCCCACCCCGTCACCACGGTCCTCCCCCGGCCAGACGCTGCTGCTGTTTGACAGAGAATAAATGATATCCCTGCGACCCAAATACTCACTTATCCTCTCTCCTTCCCGTCTATTTTGTGGTCCGTTTTTTACAAACAAGCGATACATATTTATAAATACATCAAAGTGCCAGCCCTTCCACCCTTCGGTCCGCTGCAGCAGAAGCCACAAATTGAGATCCATCCGTCTGCTCCAGATGAAGTCTGGGGAGATGCGATGTCACGTGGAAACAGGAGGTTAAAAATACAAAACGTGCTGCTGACGTGCCCGAGCCTCCAGCGCGGCCTGGTGAACCTGCTTTTTTTTCTTCTTCTTCTTCTTCTTCTTCTTCTTCTTCTTCTTCTTCTTCTTCTTCTTCTTCTTCTTCTTCTTCTTCTTCTTCTTCTTCTTCTTCTTCTTCTTCTTCTTCTTCTTCTTCTTCTTCTTCTTCTTCTTCTTCTTCTTCTTCTTCTTCTTCTCCCTCCTGGTGTATTTTTACAAGAGATGTTTATCCTTAGGACGCTAGGCTGTGCTGTAATTTGTCCATCCGTCTCTCTGTCCGTCTCTCTGTCCAGCGTGGCTTGCGGGGGAGGAGAGGGGGGAGAGAAGAAGAGAGGTTGTGGTCGCTGACCGCTCAGCACACACTATACTGTTAGACTGCTGGACGACGGGATGTGTGAGGTTTTGGAGCTGAGGTATCATCTGATACCGTTCTTACCGACACAGACACGACCTCAAGGCAGCGTTCTGTCCCCGTTCTTATTCACCTTGTGTTGCCTCCCGATTTGGCGGCCACCTGCAAACAATTATTTCTGCTGAGTATAAAGTCTCCCTGCAGTGCTAACTCACCAGTGCCTCCACGGAAAGGCCCCCCCCCCCCTCCAGAGAACTGATCAATCCTCCTCACCGGCCAGGTAAACCTCCTCCAGCGCCCCCCGAGGACCAAACATAATTAATAACCAAGGAGCTTATTATTGATTTTAGAAAGCAAAAGGCTGCGGTGACGCCTGTCCTGATTAGAGAGGAGGACACTGAGGTGGTTTCCTCCGACAAGTAACTCGGTGTCCCTGTGGATGACAGAGGAGTGGAAAGAGAAACACCAGTGGCATCTTTAAGAGGAACCAGTCCAGGCTGATTTTCCTCAAAGCATTTTAGCCATTTTAAACCATTGCCTGTTGGGGTGCGGCTTGGAGCTCAGAGGACAGGAAGGAGATCCAGAGACTGGTCAGGAAGGCAGGGTCCATTACTGTGTTGAGTCCTGACTCACTAGATGTGATCCTGGAGCAAAGAATGGGTAGGAAGCTCAAGGTTTATTCATGCAAAACGAGGATCATCCAATGTACAGTGTTTTTAGCAAGCTGAAGACCTTTTTTTTCTTTTTAGCAACAGCTTGTTATATGCCCAGGTGCTAGTCAGAGAGATTCAATAAGTCCTTTGTACCTGCTGTATTGATGCCACGGTCCAAGTTGGCCCTGGCTGTTCTCAGGCCAGCCTCGTCGCCTGCCCCTGAAGGTGGCATTCCGGGCCTTCAGTAACATTTACATTTAGTCATTTACATTTTGTCATTTAGCTGAACGCTTTTATCCAAAGCGACTTACAAGTTCTGTACGACATGTCATCAGGAAGCGCACAACTCTATCAGCTGAGTAACAATGTTTCAATCAACATTGTCGTTGACTGTCACTGTTTATGCAACTTGTTCCTGTTCGCGGACGACTCAGCCCTGCTGGTCTCTGACAAGAACAAGTTACAGGTTGAACAAACCCTCAGCTCAGAACTCGGCAGAATCTGCACCTGGCTCGCTGATAACAAACTATCATTACACCTGGGTAAAACAGAGTCCATTCTCTTCGGATCAAATAACAAACTCAGCAAAACCAACGGCTTCTCTGTTACAGTGGGTGACAATATTGTCACAAGGAAAGATGAAATTACATACCTGGGTTCCTTCCTACAGGCAAATCTTTCCTGTGACAAAATGGCATCCAATGTAATCAAAAAAGTCAACCAACGAACAAGATTATTGTACGGGTCTCCTCTCTGGTAAACAAGAATACCCTGAATACTCTGGCAGGAGCACTCATTCAAGGGTACTACGACTATGCTTGCACCTCATGGTACCAAAGCACCTCAAAGGCACTAAAAACAAGATTACAAACATCACAAAACAAACTGCTTGACCTTACTCCTAAAACCCACCTCACCCCTGCCCACTTTGACTACCTAGGATCAAGGATGGCTTAGAGTAGACGACAGTGTACAGCAACTTGCAATGGGCCTGGTCTACAAGATACACTACACAACACAGGTACCCATGTACATGTCGAAATACTTCCCAAAGGTCAGTGAATACCATGACCACAACACCAGAGGGAGTTCCACAAATCATGTTCAACCCGTGATTCGGCACAAACAAGGGTCTAAACAAGTTTCGCAATTATGCCACATCAATGTGGAACGCCCTACCCACAGCCGTAAAAAAAAATTGAATCCCTACCCACCTTCAAAACCACTCTCAAAGAGCACCTACGGGAGGCTGCAATTAGAAACTGGCCCCTGTAAATGTCCAAACCCACCCTCCCACCCACCCACCCGCTCCTAATGTACAGTTTCCTCCCCCTTGCATGTATATATTTTCTGTTAGTATCTCTGGTTAACAGTACTGTATATTTTGCATATCTTGTATGTCACAAAATTTGTAACAGTACTATATACCTGTATGTCATGTATTGTCATAAATGTCATGATATATATATCTGTATATCTGTATGGCCCCTTAAATGTACAAACACCCCCTCCCACCCACCCACCCACCCCTCCTAATGTACAGTTTCCTCCCCTGTTATGGTTTGAAACCGACCCCAACAGCACGGCACAGACAGATAGTTCAGAGTTAGCCAAAGACTAGGGCGTATTTATTTCTGAAACAGGAATGAGCGAGATAACAATAAGAACAACAAAGGGGAGAATGTTCTTGGCAGAGTTGTCTGTGGCTCTGCAGATCGTCCCGGTATTGAGATGGTGAAGCGGCGTAGCGCCACTGCCTCTGCGGCTCTGCAGCTACTCCAGGATCCAACTCGGGGAGGAACGGAGAGAGAGAGAGAGAGAGAGAGAGAGAGAGAGTGGTCAATAAACAAGCCAACGGAATACAGAGGCAGTCCAGTCCTCCTTAGCTGAGTCCAGTATAAACACACGTGACTTAATCTTCAGTGTTACCAACACACAAGTTCAGCTGAGCCCAGTACAATCCCACGTGACTTAATCTTCAGTGTTACCAACACACAAGTTTAGCTGAGTCCAGTACAAAACAAAAACGGCAAATCTTCAGTGTTATCCAAACACACAGAAAAACAGAGAATCCAAAAGGTTCGTTCCAAAAACTCACCAAAGCGCAAATGCACAAAGCGGGCAACGAGGCACAGCTCCAACGGATGATAGAGATACACAACAGCGGCGACTTCCATGGACGTCCTGAAGAAAAACAGACGAGGCACAACAACGGGGGGAACAGGCAGTAGCAGTGGTAATCCAAAACGACCGACAACGATTGACAGAAAGACCCGAGTATATGAAGGACTCTGGGCGCTGATTACAAACAACCGACAGGTGCGTGACGGCAATTGGTACTTGACCTAGAAGCGTGTGGTGGCAATGAGCCAATCCTCCTCACAGTACCTTGAAGCGTGTGGCGGGAATGGGCCAATCCTCACAGAATCCTCACATCCCCCTCGTATGTATATATTTTCTGTTAGGATTTTCTGTTAGGATAACAGTACTGTATATTTGCATATCTTGTATGTCACAAATGTAACAGTGCTGTATACCCGTATGTCATATATTTCGGAAATGTCAAGATATATCTGTATGTTGTGTATGTCATTAATGTCCTTATGAATTGAAAATGGGGGACCCTGATGTAAACAAGACGAAAGTCTTTCTCTGGTCTGCATCCCCTTAACAATTTTATGTATTGAGCCGTACTGTATTGTACCCATTCTGCAATCTGTTAATAAAGTTTTCAATTAATCAATCAATCAATCAATCAATCAATCAATCAATCAATCAATCAATCAATCAATCAATCAATGATCTGATATTGATGACTATGATGGTGGATGTACTGAGGATTGTGGTAATGTTCGTGTTCATGAATATGTTGACGTTGACGTCATATATAACCACTAATATGGGGGCGACAGTGGCTCGGGAGGGAGAGCAGTCGTCTGGTAATCCGGAGGTTCCCGGTTCCATTCCCGCTCCTCCCGGGCAGCGCGTCGAAGTGTTCTTGAGCGAGACAAAGTCAAAGTCAAAGTCAACTTTATTGTCATTTCCCATAATGTGCAAGACATACAGAAAAATTCAATTACGTTCCCTCCTTCCCACGGTGTATATAAAAAGATCTCGACAATATAAACAGTAGCTAAAAAAAATGAACGAGTGAAATAAATATAGAGGTGAAAGAGAACCTGAAGAGCAAATCTTCTAGCAGCAGTGGTACATAGTAAAATAAATAATGGCAGTAAAATAATGGCAGTAAAGTGGCAGTGAGTTAGTAAAGTGGCAGTGTGTGTCTGTGTGGTGCGTGTGTGTGGTGTGTGTGTGTGTGTGTGTGTGTGTGTGTGTGTGTGTGTGTGTGTGTGTGTGTGTGTGTGTGTGTGTGTGTGTGTGTTAGTGGGGGGGGGGTTCCTAGTCCAGAGAGGGGGGAGAGAGTTCAGCTTCCTGACAGCCTGATGGATGAAGCTGTCTCTCAGTCCGCTGGTCCTGGTCTCTCAGTCCGCTGGTCCTGGTCTCTCAGTCCGCTGGTCCTGGTCTCTCAGTCTGCTGGTCCTGGTCTCTCAGTCTGCTGGTCCTGGTCTCTCAGTCTGCTGGTCCTGGTCTCTCCGTCTGCTGGTCCTGGTCGCTCAGTCTGCTGGTCCTGGTCTCTCAGTCTGCTGGTCCTGGTCTCTCAGTCTGCTGGTCCTGGTCTCTCAGTCTGCTGGTCTGCTGAGACTGAAGAAGTGTTGTGAGGGGTGGGTGGGTGATGTCGCACGCGATGCGTAGTGCTTGGCGGGCCAGGCGTGTATTATAAATGTCCTGGAGGGAGGGAAGGGCAGGGGGGCACCAACGATCCTCTCAGCTGTTCTGACCGTGCGCTGCAGGGTCTTGCGGGAAGGATGCCGTGCAGCCGTCGTACCACGCGGTTATGCAGCTGGTCAGGAGGCTCTCGATGGTGCCCCCCCCGGTAGAAGGAGCACAGGATGGGCACTGAGGCTCCAGCTCTTCTCAGTTTGCGGAGGAAGTAGTGATGGTTAGTTAGTGGAGGGTGCTGCTGGGTGTGCGCCGCTCTCCGGACGTCGACAACAACCTCCTTTGTTTTCTCCACATTGAGAATGGGGTTGTTGTTCCCGCACCGCGTGGTCAGTTGGCTCACCTCGTCCCTGTAGTGAGACTCGTCATGGTTGTTATTAATGAGCCCCACCACAGTTGTGTCGTCCGCAAACTTGACAAAGAGGTTGGTGTTGTGTGTTGGTGTGCAGTCGTGGGTCAGTAGTGTGAAGAGTAGGGGGCTGAGCACGCATCCTTGGAGGGCCCCAGTGTTCAGGGTGATGGTGCTGGATGTGTTGTTGGTCTCCCGGTCAGGAGGTCCAGCAGCCAGTTGCACATCGAGGTGCTCAGCCCCAGCAGGTCCAGTTTCACTATCAGCTGTTGGAGGGATGATGGTGTTGAATGCTGAACTAAATTCGATGAACAGCATCCTGGCGTATGAGTCCTTATAGTGTCCAGACGGGGTGAGAGCTGAGTGGAGGGCAGCGGAGATCGCATCATCGGTGGACCGGTTGGCCCGATATGCAAACTGGAAGGGGTCCAGGGAGGGAGGGAGGGAGGGAGGGAGGGTGGATTTGATGTGTTGCATCATGACTAGCCGTTCAAAGCACCTCATGATGATGGGTGTCGGAGCAACGGGACGGTAGTCATTGCAGCAGGCTGGAGAAGCCTTCTTTTGGGACCGGGATGATGATGGTGGTGTCTTTGAAGCATGTGGGGACAGCGGCTTGGCTCAGGGAGGTGTTACAGATGTATGTGAAGACATCAGTGAGCTCCACTGCACTCCACTGTCTTTCAGCACCCGCCCGGGTATGTTGTCTGGGCCCCGCAGCTTTGCGAGTGTTGATCCTGGCGGAGAGGGATTGTCTCACGCTGGCTGGGGACAGGGACAGCACCTGGTCGCCTGGGGAAGGGGGGGGGTGTTGTCTTCTGTGCAGGAGTGCTGTTGAGGGCTTCAAAGCGAGCATAGAAGTCGTACAGGTGGTTCAGCAGAGTGGTGTCGCTGTCGCAGGTCTGTGGTCAGGGTTTGTAGTCCGTGATGGTCTGAATCCCCTGCCACAGGCTCCTGGTGTCTCTGCTGAAATCACTGAAACGGTGCTCTATCCTCTTTGTGCCTTTTGGCATTTTTGATGCCACGGTCCAAGTTGGCCCTGGCTGTTCTCAGGCCAGCCTCGTCGGCTGCCCTGAAGGTGGCATTCCGGGCCTTCAGTAACATTTACATTTACATTTAGTCATTTACATTTAGTCATTTAGCTGACCGCTTTTATCCAAAGCGACTTACAAGTTCTGTACGACAAGTCATCAGGAAGGGCACGACTCTATCAGCTGAGTAACAATGTTCATCAAAGTGTTGAGTGCTACAGTGCAGTGTTAATTTTGTCAACTAAAATGATGACGAAAGATGTTCGTCAACGAAGTTTTTTTTTCATGACGACAACGAGACGTGACGTCACGTTATTGAAGACCATGTGACGCTAACGAGACTAAGTCGTTTATCAAATATCGTTGACCACAACTGAGGACACAAAAATGTAATTTACAAAAACCAGGACGAAATTTCTCTTCATGTATGTTGATATTGTTGACTAAAACAAGACGAGACAAAATTATTATAACTTTTCTTAATGCCATCGTCCCGACGGAGCAGTGTGACGGCTGACGGGGAGCTCTGTGTTATTAGCATTAGCTGAAGAGCTATTTGAAAAGCTAGTTTTAGCTTAACGTTACCTTGGCTAAAGTTGGGAGTATTCATAATCCAGCTGCAGACCTGCAAGCAAAGTACAGCAAGTTGGCAAAGGAGTATTCCAAGGTAAATCACTTTTTCACCAGTAACGTTACATTGTTTGTATTTCCATCTAGCTCACGTTAACTAGTGGCTAACCTAGCTCACGCTAATGTGGCTAACTGATCAACCTCTCGCACACAATTAATGACATGTTGCGGACAGCCATACCGGTGACAATGTTTAGCTTTTAGTGGCAAATGATAAGAGTCTGAGGCGGAGTCTCAAAAGAGAATGTTGAATATTTATTGTGCATTAAAAATCACAACAGAGCCTCTGCTACTACCTGACCTAAACGGAGCCTTCTGGAAGTAAGTGCAACAACGTATAATGTCCGTGTGGAACCAATGTGCCAACAACCTTTCCGTGGGTGAAGCATAGTTGAGCATAGTTGTCATTTAATGATACTAATACTAATCTATACAATCACTTGTTGTTGAATAAATACCATTACTTTCTAGTTATTACTAAAAAACAGTATATAAAACAGTAGCTGTAAAAAAGAAAGGAAAAAAAGTTTTATAATTTATATAATATAATATTTTTTTTGTACATTATCTAAAAATAGACAAAAATGTCACCCGTTTTCGTCGACAAAATCTAGACAAAAAAAAGACAAAATTGAGACAAAAACTGACTAAGACTAAAATGCTCAGACATTTAGTTTACTAAAACTGACTAAACGAAAAATAAATGAAGATGAGCACTTGACACATGACTAAGACTAAAACTAAAATGAAAATAGCTGCCAAAATTAACACTGCTACAGTGTAGGTTAGTTAGGGCTAGATCTTTAAAAAACCTTTTTTTTTCTTTTTTAGATAATGGTTGAAGAAGTGCGTCTTTAGTCAACGGCGAAATATTGGACGGGTTTCGCCTGTCCTAACTGTGGTGGGCAGTTCATTCCACCATTGTGGGGCAAGGAGAATAGGCGGCTTCTCCTTGATGACCCTCCCGGAGCTCGGATAGGAGTGGGTCTGAGACGGCCAGAAGATGCAGAGCGCTTGGGTCTTGAGTAAACCATGGACTTCCCCTGTCAGCCATGGTTTCTGAAGGGCCCATACTGTGACACTTAACCCCTAACTGCGCCCGATGAGCAGGTTGGCACCTTGCATGGACGCCTCAATGGACGCGTGTGAATGTGTGAGTGAATGTGTGAGTGAATGTGTAAATTGCAAAGCGCTTTGGATAAAAGCTGCTATATAAATGCACCATTTACTGGCTGCAAAACGGTTCTTAGTCTGTTCTTTTTTTTCTGTCCCCTGCATGGGTTTTAAGTATTGGAACCCCTTTAGGGTCACTGTTATTTGGTTAGGTCTCTATGGATATGAAGTATTGTATCAGAGCACAGAAAGACTCAGAAGAAGCTTCTATCCCCAGGCCATCAGGCTGCTCAACGAACAATAACACTATGCAACAACCATCAAACGCACACAGCACACACATCCACACGCACACACTCACTTTAAACAAACAACACACTGCAGCACCCACTCTCCACACTTTATATTTATTGGTAAAGGATTTGCACTACAACCCATGTAAATTGTACCTAAATTGTACCTCATCCCATTTCTGCTTTGCACTATATAGTATTGTATATTAGTACATTGCATAGTATATTGTATATTGTATGGTAACTCAGTTACTTCTATTCTGCATCGAACATTGTACATATGTATATACTGAACACTGTGACTTCTATTTTTACTTCTATTTTACATGCTATACTATTTTATTTCATACTTATCTTGTCTAGCACAGTCTCTGGAGCGTAACAGTAAGAAGCATTTTGTATAAAAGTATTCTGTACTTCTGTATGACAACTATTAAAGAAACTTGAAACTTGAACTTGAACTTGTTTTCTGTCATTCATATAGTTTTTTGTCATTCATATTGTATCTTGTTTTATGTTCCCTGCGCACACACACGCTCACATATGCACACATACATTCACTTCACTTGTCTTATTTTAAAGGACCACAGTGGAACTAAGCTCTATGGCTTTGTTGTGTTTGTATTAGGGCTGGGACTTTATCGCGTTAATTTAGATGAATTAACTACAGAAAGAATTCAACGTTAAAATAAATGACGTATTTTATCGCACGTCGCAGCACTTTGCTCTCGTCTGTCGGCTCCGGGCTGCATTTTTGCCGATTAACCAATACATTGTTGGAAAGTTGAGTTTACCGCCTTTCATTCGGTACCCCACTCAACTTATTGCGTGCTTCAGGTCTCGAGTTACAAGACGAAACATCCGGCAAGCGTCATTTGACAAGCCGCTCGGACGAGGAAGTCCTTTGTTTTGACTCGAGAGGCGAAATAAAGGCAGTGGACGGCCATTTTGGATAATCACGCTGAATTATTGCGGTACGCACATTACAAAACCTTTGTGAAATACACATTTTCCGTGTGATTTTTATAAACTTTGGACATGTATGACTATAAGACTTCAGGCTATGGAACTGTTATGTTTTTCAGCTCCTACCTCTCAGCTGGAACTTAAAAACAGGCATCTGGCAACCACTAAACAGAAATGTAAGTACACACAACATATACTTTAGTGTGTTCAAACCTCTGTTACTCTATTTCATTAGCACTCAAAGTGATTTTTATTTATTGTGTAAGAAACTTCAGAATGTTACCTCTCAAAAGAGAAAAGGTCCTTTGGGCTATATATATATAGTAGGGATGTCCGATATTATCGGCCGACCGATATTATCGGCCGATATCGGCAGTAAAATGTGATATCGGAAAATATCGGTATCGGTTTAAAAACAAAAAAAAACAATAACAATATTTGTTATATATATATCCAGTGAAATTATTAGTTACCTGAAATTATTTAGTTTTTTGGACGGGGAAACCCTGCATATATCGGTATCGGTTGATATCGGTATCGGAAATTAAGAGTTGGACAATATCGGAATATCGGTATCGGTAAAAAAGCCAATATCGAGCATCCCTAATATATAGTATTCCTAAAATTGCTGCATTTTGTTAAAAATTGCATTGATCTGACTGTTGGTCTGTGTAGTAGCTAATAAACAAGAGTTTGCTGCTTAAACGTATATGTATAATGTATATTCATTGATTCACTCGTATACCAAAATTCATTTGAATTGCAAAATGTTTGTCAGTTGTCCCTTGTGGGATTAATAACGTATTTTGTATTGCATCGTATCGTAACTGTATGATGCTATCTTCCTACTGATATGTTGCAGATGTACGGATGGCTCCCTCTAGTGGTGGAAGGAGAATCCAAATCCTTCACTTAAAGCACCAGTCATTATTTTCGGACAGCGTCGTTTGCATTTTCAAAACGTTGTATGACCACCGGCTATCAGGACATCTCATTGGCCCTCGTGGTGTCATAATAAAGAAAGATAAAAGAAAGAAAAGTGCAGCAGATTACAAAATAAGGCATAAAAGGACTAAAAGTAGTGACCTAGGAGGCAGGCTCAGGTCTGGTCAAAGGCCAGGGAGAAGAGATGAGTCTTTAGCCGGGACTTGAAGACCTCCAGGGTCTGGGCTGACCTGATGTGGAGGGGGAGGCTATTCCACAGTTTAGGGGCGGCTATGGAAAAGGCTCTGTCCCCTCTGGGTTTGAGCCTAGACCTGGGTGCATGTGTTACGTGTTTAGTGTACGGCCCATGGGGATATTAACGTGTGTTGTCGGGCCTTACTAATAAATTTGATTTGATTTGATTTATGTGTGTGACCTGTACGCGTGTGAAGCAGGGCTGAAGAAATAAAACAGCAAGCGTCAACCCACCCTGGTTAGATGCAGCTTGAATATTAGACTTGATGTCAGTGATGTGTTTATGTTAATAATCCACATAAACCGTCATCTAAGAGGAATTCAGCTGGGATCTCATAATTCCCAGCGTGTGACAGTGACGGTGATAGAATGACCAAGTCTGTGGTGGACTGTCCGTGTTGACCGAGTCGCAGCAGAAGTGACCCATTTTATATAACGAGCATGACAGCCGTCCAGCTCAGAACCTGAGCTCTGTCACGTCCACAGAACAGGTGCTTCTCTGGGCCAGGCCGCCTGTGTGTGTGTGTGTGTGTGTGTGTGTGTGTGTGTGTGTGTGTGTGTGTGTGTGTGTGTGTGTGTGTGTGTGTGTGTGTGTGTGTGTGTGTGTGTGTGTGTGTGTGTGTGTGTGTGTGTGTGTGTGTGTGTGTGTGTGTGTGTGTGTGTGTGTGTGTGTGTGTGTGTGTGTGTGTGTGTGTGTGTGTGTGTGTGTGTGTGTGTGTGTGTGTGTGTGGGCATGTGTGTGTGTGGGTGTGTGTGGGGAGCGAGGGGCCTGGGTGGCTGCGAGGGGGAAACCGATGCTGACCAGAGAGGACAGGGAGAGACAGAAATGACAGAGAGAGACAGAGAGGACATAGAGAGACAGAGAGGACAGAGAGAGACAGAGAGGACAGGGAGAGACAGAGAGGACAGAGAGAGACAGAGAGGACAGGGAGAGACAGAGAGGACAGGGAGAGACAGAAATGACAGAGAGAGACAGGGAGAGACAGAGAGAGACAGGGAGAGACAGAGAGGACAGGGAGAGACAGAGAGAGACAGAGAGGACAGAGAGGACAGAGAGAGACAGAGAGGACAGGGAGAGACATAGAGGACAGGGAGAGACAGAGGACAGGGAGAGACAGAGAGAGACAGAGGACAGGGAGAGACAGAAAGAGAAAGAGAGAGACAGAAATGACAGAGAGAGACAGAGAGGACAGAGAGGACAGAGAGAGAC
The DNA here is from genome assembly GCF_963971535.1 of Notolepis coatsorum. Lineage (NCBI taxonomy): Eukaryota > Metazoa > Chordata > Actinopteri > Aulopiformes > Paralepididae > Notolepis > Notolepis coatsorum. The sequence continues at coordinate 68,972,030 of NC_140166.1, read as the reverse complement.
AGAGAGGACAGAGATGACAGAGAGGACAGAGAGAGACAGAGAGAGACAGAGAGGAAAGGGAGAGACAGAGAGGACAGATAGGACAGAGAGAGACAGAGAGGACAGGAAGAGACAGAGAGAGACAGAGAGAGACAGAGAGGACAGGAAGAGACAGAGCGGACAGAGAGAGACAGGGAGAGGCAGAAAGAGACAGAGAGGAAAGGGAGAGACAGAGAGGACAGGGAGAGACAGAGAGACAGGGAGAAACAGATAGAGACAGAGAGGACAGGGAGAGACAGAAATGACAGGGAGAGACAGAGAGGACAGACAGAGACAGAGAGGACAGAGAGAGACAGAGAGGACAGGGAGAGACAGAGAGAGACAGAGAGGACAGGGAGAGACAGAGAGGACAGGGAGAGACAGAGAGGACAGGGAGAGACAGAGAGGACAGAGAGAGACAGAGAGGACAGGGAGAGACAGAGAGGACAGAGACAGACAGAGAGGACAGGGAGAGACAGAGAGGACAGGGAGAGACAGAGAGGACAGAGAGAGACAGAGAGGACAGGGAGAGACAGAGAGAGACAGGGAGAGACAGAGAGGACAGGGAGAGACAGAGAGGACAGGGAGAGACAGAGAGAGGCAGTGAGAGACAGAGAGAGACAGAGAGGACAGAGAGAGACAGAGAGGACAGGGAGAGACAGAGAGAGGCAGTGAGAGACAGAGAGGACAGGGAGAGACAGAGAGGACAGAGAGAGACAGAGAGGACAGGGAGAGACAGAGAGGACAGGGAGAGACAGAGAGGACAGGGAGGACATGGAGAGACAGAGAGGACAGGGAGGACATGGAGAGACAGAGAGGACAGGGAGAGACAGAGAGAGACAGAGAGAGACAGAGAGAGACAGGGAGAGACAGAGAGGACAGGGAGAGACAGAGATGATATGGAGAGACAGAGAGGACATGGAGAGACAGAGAGGACAGGGAGAGACAGAGAGGATATGGAGAGACAGATAGGACAGGGAGAGACAGGGAGAGACAGAGAGGACAGGGAGAGACATAGAGGACAGGGAAAGATAGAGAGGACAGGGAGAGACAGAGAGAGATAGAGAGAGACAGAGATGACAGGGAGAGACAGAGAGGACAGAGAGGACAGGGAGAGACAGAGAGGACAGGGACAGGCAACACTGGCTACTATCTATGTGTCTGTCTGTCTGTTAATCAGTTTTTTTGTCTATCTATCTATCTATCTATCTATCTATCTATCTATCTATCTATCTATCTATCTATCTATCTATCTATCTATCTATCTATCTATCTATCTATCTATCTATCTATCTATCTATCTATCTATCTATCTATCTATCTATCTATCTATCTATCTATCTATCTATCTATCTATCTATCTATCTATCTATCTATCTATCTATCTATCTATCTATCTATCTATCTATCTATCTATCTATCTATCTATCTATCTATCTATCTATCTATCTATCTATCTATCTATCTATCTATCTATCTATCTATCTATCTATCTATCTATCTATCTATCTATCTATCTATCTATCTATCTATCTATCTATCTATCTATCTATCTATCTATCTATCAATCTATCTAGTTTCTTTCGACCTAGAATGTGTTCTTCCTTGTCTCTTTAGTGTAGCTAAATGTACTTGAATCTGATTACCGTAAGCCCATCTCTTCAGTCTTTCTTTCTTTCTTTCTTTCTTTCTTTCTTTCTTTCTTTCTTTCTTTCTTTCTTTCTTTCTTTCTTTCTTTCTTTCTTTCTTTCTTTCTTTCTTTCTTTCTTTCTTTCTTTCTTTCTTTCTTTCTTTCTTTCTTTCTTTCTTTCTGTTTTTCTTTCTTTCTTTCTTTCTTTCTTTCTTTCTTTCTCAGTCGCCACACATTCTCTTGATGTCTGTCTCTGTCTCTCTCTCTCTCTCTCTCTGTCTCTCTCTGTGTTCACCAGATAGTGTGTCAGCTGCCATTGTTCTACTGTGTGTATGTGTGTGCATGTGTTTGTGTGTTGAGGGTTCATCCAGTCAAATATCAGCTTTATTGTTGTACTGTGTGTATGTGTGTGTGTGTGTGTGTGTGTGTGTGTGTGTGTGTGTGTGTGTGTGTGTGTGTGTGTGTGTATGTATGTATGTATGCAGGGCCGCCTGGGAGAAATGCGAGGCCCTGTGCGAGATTTAACGCAAGCCCCCCCCCCCCACCAAAAGGTTACATTTTTTTTTCTTTTTTTTTTTTTTTCATACAGTCAACATATTCTTAAATAATAGCGCTGCCCGAGGCGGGGCATGATACAGTCAACATATAGCAAAAGAGAGAGCGAGAGAGAGCTCCCGTTCTACAGTCAATATACAGTGTACAGAGAGAGAGAGAGAGAGAGAGAGACACATTGGAAAGAAATTGAAATGCTATTTGGCCCTAAACAGAGAGTACACAGTGGCAGAATACCTGAGCACTGTGACTGAAGATCCTTGACTATACAGACTCAGCGAGCACAGCCTAGCCATCGAGAAAGGCCGCCATAGGCAGACTGTGTGTGTTAGAAAGAGAGAGAGAGAGAGAGAGAGAGAGAGCATGTGTGTTAGAGAGAGAGCATGTATGAGAGAGAGAGAGAGAGAGAGCATGTGTGTGTGTTAGAGAGAGAGAGAGCATGTATGAGAAATCCAAAAGGACAAAGATCAACACTTACATCCAAAGAGAAGAGGGTCTATACCAGAGAAACCAAAGCAGCAAGGAGCCAATGGCCGACATCAGCTAAATAGGCTAGCCAGGTACTGTGACACCAGGCCACACACAGCTTTGGCCAACGGCCCAACGCTACCCAAGCTACACAAACGACCAAGACATTCACACACAGCACATGTCGTATCTCCAAATGTTGTGAAGTAGCATATGTTTTGCCTGGAAAAAAACATCGTTATTAACAAAACATTCGGGAGGGGAAGGAAGGAAGAGTGGGGTAATGTCATGACATTTTCATTAATCTTACCTGCACCAAGGAACGCAGGGCGAAAGGCCGCAACACAGGTCTCCACGTTGACGAAAGGCCTCTCGCTGTCGGGACAAAAATAAGCTGCTGCCAGAGCCTTGTCATGGTGCAGGCCCGACTACATCTTCTGTCAAAGATGATGTCGTAGTCAGAGTGCCAGAACCCCCTTTTATTCTCACGGCTAATGTCAATGGTCGTAGCACAAGCTAACAGCTAACTCAAGGCTAACTGATAGCATCAAACGAACGTTCCCAGCCGAGCGCAGCCGGCAGTTAACGTCGAAGCTAAACAGCTAACTGGCTAACAGTTAGCTCAACCAGGCTATCGCTAACCATTAGCTAACGCAGAAGCAAGCTATGTGGCTACATACAGCCAGGTGCTGACACCAGGCACACACCGTTAGCTACTAGTAGTACTACAATAGCTAGTCGGCCAGTTTAGCTCCAGAGAGTGAGAGAGAGAGAGAGAGAGAGAGAGCGATGTCCACGGCGGGAATAGAATAGAGTTAATAGAATAGGTTAAAAACTCACCAAACGTCCAAGAGGATGGAGACAACCGCGTGGAGTTGACGAAGTTCATCTGCCAAATGACCATCCTCTTCATCTTGGCTGCAGGTTAGCTAATGCTAGATAGCCTTTAGCTAATCTAGCTACTAGCCGACATCATCATGGGCCATGGCTATATCCCGACTGCATCATGACAAGGCTCCGGCCATTTGTCCCGCCTTTCGTCAACGTTCCTTGGTGACTGACCGACTGATAATGACCGACCTTGGCTGGCATAACTAAGCATAATAGTCAAAAGCTGCACGCGCGAAATATTCAAACGCAGCTGACTCTTCTTCTTCTTCTTCGTTTAAGTTTCCGGCGGCGTACTATGATGTAAGTAACCACTCCCTTCGTTGAAACCAATAGTATGTCTGCTGCAGAGCACCAGAGCTCCAATAGTGACCCAGGTGCAGACCCAGGAACAAGTCAGACACATTCTACAAACGTGTCTAATGTGAAATATATAAGCATATAAGCAAAACTAGATTTTAGGTATGTGATGAAAAAGGGCCTCGCGGGAAGGGGGGCCTCAAAAAAAAAAAAAAAAAAATATATATATATTTTTTTTATTTTTTATTTTGCGAGGCCCCCCTTCCCGCGAGGCCCTGTGCGACCGCACTGCTCGCACACCCCCTGAGGCGGCCCTGTATGTATGTATGTATGTGTGTGTGTGCGTGTGTGTGTGTGTGTGTGTGTGTGTGTGTGTGTGTGTATGTGTGTGTATGTATGTGTGTGTGTGTGTATGTATGTATGTATGTATGTATGTATGTATGTATGTATGTATGTATGTATGTATGTATGTATGTATGTATGTATGTATGTATGTATGTATGTATGTATGTATGTATGTATGTATGTGTGTGTGTGTGTGTGTGTGTGTGTGTGTGTGTGTGTGTGTGTGTGTGTGTGTGTATGTATGTATGTATGTATGTATGTATGTATGTATGTATGTATGTATGTATGTATGTATGTATGTATGTATGTATGTATGTATGTATGTATGTATGTATGTATGTATGTATGTATGTATGTATGTATGTATGTATGTATGTATGTATGTGAGTTGCACTTCCTCACCAAATGTGAAAAATATAAAGATATTAGAGAAACGCATTTTAAAAAATTTGAACTAATAACAAAAGGTTTTCTTGCACTACCAGATACAGGAAAACGACCAGTCCTACTAGGGGAGGACTCAACAAGCTGTGAGCTAGCAGCAGCCTATGTTGCTGCCTGCCACAAACTGAGGGACAGTGAGTGACAGTCACCTGACATGTTTATGCCGTAATATTTTATGTTCTATTTTATGATGAAAATGTTTGTATATACTATGACATTAATATGTGTTTTGTAATCCATGCTTATGTTATCAACCATTTGCTTTGGCAACATGTACAAGCTGCGTCATGCCAATAAAGCCACTTTCACTTGAATTGAATTGAGAGAGAGAGAGAGAGAGAGAGAGAGAGAGAGAGAGAGAGAGAGAGAGAGAGAGAGAGAGAGAGAGAGAGAGAGAGAGAGAGAGAGAGAGAGAGAGAGAGAGAAAGAGACACACATTGATCCAGGATCCTGCTGATCTGAGTTCACCTGATGCTCTTGTCTTCTTTCGTTCTTTATCAAAACAAAGATTAAACTGAAATGATATTTCTGCATATCCCTTCTAGTTCCACACACACACACGCACGCACGCACGCACGCACGCACGCACGCACGCACGCACGCACGCACGCACGCACGCACGCACACACACACACACACACACACACACACACCCACACACACACACACATTTTCTTCTCTTCAGAGGTCAGAACAGCACCTTGATCAATTTTGGGATTTGAGCCCTTTGGCAGAGATGGAGGTGGTGTACCAGCCACCCCCCAGTTACTACTGTAGCACCCTCCCCCCCCCCCCCTCTCCTCTTCTTCTATTCTCCTCTTCCTCTCCTCTTCTTCTATTCTCCTCTTCCTCTCATCTTCCTCTTCCTCTCCTCTCCTCCACCTCCTCCTCTACTTCTTCCATTCTTCCATTTTATCAGTCTCTCTAATTCCTTCATGTCAGTGCATTGCTTTAATCCTGACTCCTGTTTTTCATGCTACTCTCTAATATAGTATAATAGGTTCTTCTCTGCTGGTGTGATCGTATAATAGGTTCTTCTCTCTTGGTGTGATCGTATAATAGGTTCTTCTCTCTTGGTGTGATCGTATAATAGGTTCTTCTCTCGTGGTGTGATCGTATAATATGTTCTTCTCTCTTGGTGTGTACCAGTATTCCATCCCCCACACATTGCAATTGTAATCATTGGCCACCCTTGTGAAAAAGTGTAATGGTAGTTTGATGATATGTTTAGTTTTACTATGGTACTGCCATTATATAAATAACATAGCATGGTACCGGCCATTGTATAAATAACTTTCCATGCTACTGCCATTGTATGAATAACTTACCATGATACTGCTGTGCTAAAAGTCATGCATCGGCCATGGTACCAATTTTGCAAACCATGATACTGATGGCATTTTATTGGAAATATCATGATACCTTTTTTCAAAATACCATGATGACCTTTTCATCAGGACAGGTACAAAATGCATTTGCCAAAGGCTTCTATACTGTGGAAATAGGAGCCCTCTGCTCAGTGGGACTACGCCTCTTGATATCAGATATGTACAGTGGCATCTGTACATTTTTTTATAACTGCCCTCAAAACCCATTTCTAACAGAAAGCCTTCCTATGGGGCTACTGTATGTTCAAATCTTTTAAAAGCATTCCCCCTGTTTACTTACTATCCATTCATGAAGTACCTGGACACTTGCACCACTTTCTGACATAATAATAATACCCCACATATTAACTGGCAAATAAAAGGAAGCAAGACTGCGCTGATAAAAGTCTAAATATGTATGGGATGAGGGCCTATAGAGGCGTTGCCAGACATTAGCTCTCTTTATCAGCTTTGTCACCTGACGCCTGAGACTCTTTGTCAGACTGAATGCATTAAGAGGCTATCTGAGGCCGCCCGGGCGCCTTGTGACACAAAACAAGTGCTTCTGCTTTATTCTCTACCTGCAAGCCCTTAGGGAAAACGGAGTGAGGTAATGCTACTCCATTTACTAGTAACAAAGGTACACACACACACAAATGCACAGGCACAGGCACAAATGCATGTACACACTTGTACATAACACACACACAAGCAAAGAGAGAGAGAGAGAGGATCGTAAACTCGTATTGTTTGATGGGTAAATGGGGCAGCTCACCTAACCCTATGCCTGCCAACTTCCTTTTTTAAAGACAAGCTCTGCTCATTGAGTCTGCGACCAGCATCGATCCTACCTCCTCCTTTCCTCTCCAGCCGCGACTTGCCTTCTTCCTAAATACCTATTATTAAAGTATCAAAGGATTACTTCTGAAAGATTATGACTCAAGTGGTATTTATTAAGCACTTTCTATTTTCACTGAAGGATATATGGAAGCCTTCCCACTATCAGCTGCCGTTTCTACCTTTTGACACGACAATAGATAAACAGTCATGTTAAAGGTCCCGTGTCTTATAATTATAAATGGCCTTTTCCAGTGTTTAGCATTGTTTTATAGCAATGGGGGTTTGTATCAATGGGTCTGTTTCTCTATTCCTCACACACGCATTTACACACACACAACCTCGACCGGCGCGCGGGGCTGGTATGGGTCTTCTCCCTGGGAGCACTCTAGCATATCACTGTCAAAATATCTTTGACTCCCACGCGCACGCCCATATTCCGATCCGTGTAATAATTCATTATTCATTATTCATTATTCAATATTAATTTCGCCCGCGGGGGGGCATAATCCCACAGGACAATGCATTGGTAACTTGTTTCAAATGACAATATATACCCCTATATATTGTCATTTGAAACAAGTTACCAATGCATTGTCCCGTGGGATAATGCCCCCCCCCCCTGTGGCGAAATTAATTAGTATCCCCCTCAATCTTTCTATCTCTCTCTCTGTCTGCCAGTCGCAGACTGTGGTTGAAATCTTGAAGTCAAAATGTTTTGCTTTTGAGTACTTGATAAAAAATATAAAACAATGCATTTTTAAAAACTTTACAGATGTGTTCCATAGACGCACAGGAATTGTGTAAAGTTGCCCAAATAGTGAAAGGAATAGCAATGCATGTCCCCTTTAAATAAACGGTTGAACCCTGTCCAGATTTGTACCCAGGCTCTGTTTTCTTTTCATGAGGGTGAAGTCAAAACTCGTCCTAACTAATTATTGCAAGAAGCATTGTGTTTTCTGAGGATCCACCCGAGAGAGTCTCGGCCGGTGGGTGAAAACATAAGCTGCTGCTGAAACACAGGATATATACAATGACCCGTTTCTCTCCGCAACCCTCCAGCTGGAGCAAGAGAAAGGGGTAATTTTATACTGTAGCAGCAGCAGCGGCTGTTTTCACCCCACAGGCCTTACTGGATATTACCTAGTCATTATCACCATCATTACTGGATATTGATATGATATGATGATATGATACATTTATTTATAATGCGCCCCTCAACCAACAGTTGCATCGGTCCAGGGCGCAGGCCGGGAAAAAAGATAAACAGAAAGACAGGAACAATACGAAAACAGAAAAAAATACATGCAGGTCAACCAAGCAGATAGAGAACGGACGGACATAATACACCAGTCATACTACAATACAAAACTAGCTCAGGGATTTTTTTTATGGCGAAAAGGTGCGTTTTGAGCATGGCCTTAAAAGTCCGTAGAGTACTTGCAGATTTAAAGTTTAGTGGGAGCTTGTTCCAGAGTTCCGGCTCTGCGACTGTGAATGCCCGGTTTCCCTTCGTCACCAGTCTTGTGTGGGGGATTTTAAGGCAGATTTGACTGTTTGATCTGAGGGATCTGGAGCTGGCTGATTGGACCAGGAGTTCCTTTATGTAGGCTGGGGGCGAGACCGTTTATGGCTTTGTATGTGAACATGAGGATCTTGAAATTAATTTGTTGTTTTACCGGGAGCCAGTGTAGGGATGCAAGGACTGGGGAGATGTGGTCCCTCATCTTGGTGCCCGTCACAAGCCAAAAAGGACCCCCAGGTTTTTGACCTGGGGTTTTATCAGGGTGGACAGAGTGCCCATGTTGTTGGTGATCTGGGTGACAGAGATGGATGTGCCGAACAGGATTATTTCAGTTTTGCTCTCATTTATGTATTTATGTAATGTATTTCATGTATATAATGTATATTATTTATTTAATGTATGTGCACACTAGTACGGTTGAGGAGCCTAGGAAAACAAGAATCTCACGTTTTTGGGAATGTATATACATTCTAAAAAGCTGTGACAATAAACCTATCTATCTATCTATCTATCTTAACTGCATGACGTTTTGTGACATCCATTTTTGATATTTCCCAGACAGTCTTTTAGTCGGGTTAAGCGAGTGGGGTCATCTGTGATGATGAGTGGTAGGTAGATCTGTGTATCATCGGCATAGCAATGGAACGAGATTATGCTTCAGCCTGTATCTTTACAGTCACTGCCAAATCAAAGATTGTTGAATGATTGTGCACATTGTATTGTGTGTGATGACTGAATAAAAAGACTACTACTACTACTACTACTACTACTACTACTACTACTACTACTAATATCTCCTTTGGCTGGGGAGGGGGGTGGGGGTGCACGTGCTTGTGATGTGACAGCTTGTGTTATGCCCCTCTCTGCAATCACGCTCTGCAGAAAGAATTTACTGTGGCATGAAACGTATGCAAAGAAAGGCTTTGGGTTTTGGGAGAGGTCATCTGGTCAAACATACCTCTCAAGAATACCGACGTCGAGACGAGGTTATAAGACGCCGCTCTAGACTAGGCATAAAAAACAGCACGTGGACATACCACAGACGGTGGGGCTACGCTGAGAATAAAGTCATGTTTATAGACAGGAATTATTTTGCAATTTCCTTCCAATAAAAAATGTCAAGGAAACATACAGCATATCCTAAAACTGTCTGAACAGGATGCCAGGGACAGAAGAAGTGGGTCTGAGTAGGGTACTATAAGGTCATGTCCGTTACTATACCATACATTATTTCATCTATATATCTCTTTTATTCTCTGCTCCTTTTGTATTTCAAAGACACACATAGTCCCAGGTGATTATACGATGACATGCTGTATCGACGAAAACAAACGTCATTCACGAGAAACACAGCGTGGCTGAAATAACGCGGACCGTGCGTTCCAGGCCGTCTGACTCGCCCTGGTCTGACTAATCTCACAGGCCCTGGATACGTATTGAGTTAAGCCATGTTGATTATATGATAGACCTATCTGCATGCCAAACGAGTCAGACTGGAATGCAACCAAGGCTTCAGAGAGTTGTTGTCTGTCCATCTCTGGTAGGATGGGTAAAAATTCAGCTGTAAGATTCATTATCTATTATCTCCGCCAGGCGGGGTGCCTGGGGAGACATTATGTGTCTGGTCGTGTGTGTGTGTGTGTCTGTGTATCTATCTGTGTCTGTGTATATATCTGTGTGTGTGTGTGTGTGTATCTATCTGTGTGTGTGTGTGCGTGTGCGTGTGTGTGTGTGTGTGTGTGTGTGTGTGTGTGTGTGTGTGTGTGTGTGTGTGTCTATGTCTATTCACAGCTAATCTCGCAAACTACAGGGCCGATTTGGATGTAACAGCAGGCCCAGGACCTCAATCCTGGAATATTTTTCTAATCGGATAACAAGAAGTATTTTATAAATGTTTGAATTTCTGATTGAATTTCCATCATTTTGTCCATTAAAATATTATATACACTAGTGTTACAATCAAGCATAACTGACTTGCCCTAAGGCCTAAGAAGCAGTCACAGGAAAATATGGCTCGTTTTCCTGGGAGGCCTTGATTGCAAAATGGTGGACAACAGGAAGGCGGACACGTTTTACCAAAAATAACAATATTGGAGCCTCCATGGTTCAGGATATAACAAAGTACATGGACAAAAATATAACAAAGAGCAAGGATGGTCAAAGATGAGAGCACTTCTGGTGAGACTCTGGGAAGCGACAACTGCAGACTGCACTCTGTTTAGTAGGGTGTGTGGAGCCTCATCACCACACCTGTGACCAATTACCTAAAAATCAGCCATGTTAACTACAACAGAAAGAAAACAGTGTGTAGATCACACCTCACCCATTAGTGACAACACACTTAAACCACAATGTGAATATACACCACAGACAGTAAGTATTCCCTCCACCATGTAAAAGTACACATAACACTAAGTTACACCTTTTGAATTCCAGAAGGCGATATTGCACAACTCTCTGTATAGCCTACTGGTGTGAGTTGCCATTGCATTGTGTGGTCTGTTGCACGTTCCTATACTAGGCCACCATTATCATCTTATCAACCAGGAAATGCTCGTGTGAAACCTAGTATAAATGTGATCTACAGTATGTGCGAAAACTATTATTTATTCAGCAATTCACCGTTTGAACGCAAGAGGGCGATACTACACAGGTTCGCTGGTAATCAGCTCTCTGGCAGCTGTTTACAACATGCCATAGTGAACCTATAGTCATTGATATACGACACAAACACACTGACCGCTTTCCAATGATATATATTAGCATTAGCATGCTAACGCTAACAAACACACAGACAAACACATTGACCGCTCTCCAATTATAGATATTAGCATTAGCATGCTAACGCTAGACAGTAAGAGCAATTCTGCTCGTGCCTCTTCATCTGTCACTCACTTCCGGTTTACGCATTAGCATTAGCCTTAGCATGCTAACGCTATCAAATACACTGACCGCTCTCCAATTATAACGCTATATGGTGCATTTTACATTTAGTCATTTAGCAACACTTTTATCCAAAGCAACTTACAAGTTCTGTACGACAGGTCAGCAGGAAGGGTACAACTCTTTCAGCTGAGTAACAATGTTCAAAAACTTAAGTGCTGCAGTGTTGAGTGCATAGTAGTAGAGACATGTTATAGTATATTAGGAAAAGTGCATCATAGTAGTAGAGGACAGTAAGAAGGTTTGTTTTATTTTTTATTTTTTACAAAAAAAATGTAAACATTCAGATATTGATTGAAGAAGTGTGTCTTTAGTCGATGGTGAAAGATTGGTCGGGTTTTGGTTGTGGTGGGAAGTTTGTTCCACCATTGTGGAGCAAGGACAGAGAATAGGCGGCTTCTCTTTGATGACCCTCCCGGAGCTCGGATAGGAGGGGGTCTGAGGCGGCCAGAAGATGTAGAGCGGAGGGGTCGTGAGGGTGTGTAGTTGGAGACCATTGACGGTAAGAACATTTACTCCCCGCTCTCCCTTGTGCTTGGAACCTGAGTGCCACCTAGTGGCTAAGACTACAGGGTCAGGGTTTTTCTAAATAAAATAACATCTGTCACTTCCTGTTTCATGTGGGGAGATCTGCTTTCATTGGTCTATGCTGCTGCCTGGTGGAGATGTGCGCTCCACTGAGCGCACCTTTCTAGTTTGCAATGTAGCTGATACTGCATACAGCTACTACAATGAAATATTCCCGCTTTGCTATTTGAACAAGATTCTTCCCAAGTGACCGATTGGATAGGACGGTGCATATTCAACTTGTAGAGGATCCATGTACAAGTTCAACAGGCCGATCCAAGTCAGAGCCATCGTCTTTTCTTGATCCTTTGGACAAACTCGACTCATGACTCGAGCACTGATGACTCGGGCTCTTCTTTGGTGACTTGGACTTGGACTTGGCCTCGAACACTGGGGACTCGAGACTCGACTCGGACTCGATGTTTAGTGACTCGACTACAACACTAGCCTGAGGAACACGCAAAAGTGACACCAACCTCACCACCGTCTGCTCCACCCATGACACCTTGGTGTGTGGAGGGAGGGTCTGTGGTTTGAGGTTGGCTGCTAATGAATTGCCTGGCAGTCTTCTTCTTTTCGTGTCCATATACAAAGCTATTCAGCTTATAATAATAATAATAATAATAATAATAATAATAATAATAATAATAATAAAATAATAATAATAATAATAATAATATAATAATACATTTGATTTATAGTGCACTCTACATTTGGAAACCAAATCTCAGAGTGCTACAGAGTAAAAACAGACGTTTAAAAACATAGGTAATTAAAAAACAAGGCATAAAAGCATGAAAAAAAAGGGATAAAACACACAAGGCATGTATAAAAAGGTTAAAACTAAGGGAAGGCTTTTGTGAAGAGGTATGTTTTAAGTCCTCTTTTAAAGGAAGCAGTGGTCTGTGGTGCTCTGAGGTGGTCAGGGAGGGCATTCCATAGGCGAGGTGGACGCTAACGTCCACCCAGTGCTAGGTCCTTTGCTGTGCAGGGTCATGGAAGGAGGTGCTCCAAGGCCTGGGGTTCGGTGCCACAGTCGCATGTGGTTGGAGCCACTAAGACCACCCCATCTGCTTATTAGGGCTTCCCTGGAATGGCCAACACCCAGGCACGTGCACACATAGAGGCCAAGGGGTGCTTGAGCACCTGCCTTTTTGAGCCTCATCAAAAAAGTGCCCTTTTTGATATTTTTTATTTTTTTTTACCGTTACGCATATAGACTGCCCTTCCCACTGAAAAATGTCAGGATAGAATCAAAATATTAGGTAAAGAGAGAGAGATGCCCCATATTCCATTGCAGTTTGCACGGCCTCCTCAGCGTGCCTCTCCGCGGACCTATATATTGTATGCATAGCGTGTGGGTGATGATGATGATGATGATAGAAACCGCTGTGGCGCATACAGTTGAATGCTGGTATTACACTCATTGAGGGACACGAAGAAGTCAAGTCCGATGGGATTTGGGAATCTCAAATACAAATCGGGATTGGAATAAAAAATGCATTTATATTAAACAATACAGAATATACAGCACTTCTTGGGGTCTGTAGGGTAAGTACTTATTCCCTCCCCCCTGAACATTTATGGAGATGTATGGGCCTTTTAAGTCAGTGATAAAAGTGTCTTTCAAGGATAAGTGAGCTCCTGCACTGATTATTATAGTTCAATATTCAATATTTATTCACCTACGAGCGCTCGGTTAATATATACACACAAGTGGAGTGCCCTTTTCAGCCTTTGAGCACCTGCCCCTCTAAAGTCCTGTGCACGTCCCTGCCAACACCTGAGCGGAGTTGGTTCAGGGCGGCGCTTCCATTTTGCCCAGTTGTTATCTCCTGGTGGGAGGGTTTCGGGGCAGGGGGGGGGGGGGGGGGGGGGGGGGGGGGTGAGCCTGCCAGCGGCCTCTGGCCATGAGCACACACTGGCTGGTGTTTCTAAAGAATGCTAACGTCTAGGTCGGAGAAAAAATAGCACACGGTCGCAGAAGAGATAACGCTATGATATTCCATAACATTGTTCAAATGAAATGCCATAGCTCTGTGACCGTGAGCTCTTGAGCGAGACACTTTTAGACCTCAGACCACCGTTATTTAACCTTCAGAAGAAGATTTTACATCCCGAGACTCGTTCAAAAGCATCACGTCACAAATCGAGTCACGTTTGTTTTGTAGAGCCCGCTGTTACGACGTGTCTGAATGGGCTACATCACAAGTCTACATCGCAATGGAACACCTCCTCACAGCTCACACCCTTACTGTATAGGAAACCAGACTTTAGACTGTTGTGGAAACTATATCGCTTCCAGATTGCATGTGTATTTGTCCGTGTGTGTGTGTGTGTGTGTGTGTGTGTTTGTGTGTGTGTGTGTGTGTGTGTGTGTGTGTGTGTATTTGTCCGTGTGTGTGCGTGTGTGTGTGTGTGTTTTTTTTACTGTGACAGCAGAATGACAAGTTTCCATGATAAAATGAGGGAAATGAATCTCAGTTTATTGAATTTGCTGTTGGGTTACTTACTGGTTTATTGCCTTGTCACTGTTACCATTTCACTAGAGGAAAACCCTCTGATGTCAGTCTGGAAGAGACCCCCCCCCCCCCCCCCCCCTCCACCCCGCCCCTCTCTCCCCCCGCCCCAATGTAGGAGATGGAAAGGACAGTGTGTGTGTGTGTGTGTGTGTGTGTGTGTGTGTGTGTGTGTGTGTGTATTTGTGAGAATGTGTGTGTATGTGTGTGTGAAGGGTTTAGCAAAGGCTATGTTCTTAATATCCATTCTGTTCTGTATCTGATCACTAGTTCTAGTCACAGTCCTTGGTTACCATGCCATTGCCAACCACTGACTGCAGAGATCATTATTCATTTGAACCATCTTTAAAACTCACATTTCACCTCAAAAAGCAGTAGATTATCATTTCAGTCGGGCACTTAACCCCTAACCGCTCCTGATGAGCAGGTCGGCACATTAGCATGGTGTGTGAGTGTGTGAGTGGATGGGTAAAATGTGAGGAACAAATTGTAAAGCGCTTTGGATAAAAGCTGCTATATAAAAGCTCTATACAAAAGCTCTATACAAAAGCTCTCTATAAAAGCTCTATATAAATGCTCTATACAAAAGCTCTCTATAAAAGCTCTATATAAAAGCTATATATAAATGCTCTATATAAAATCTCTATATAAAGGCTCTCTATAAAAGCTCTATATAAATGCTCTATATAAAATCTCTATATAAAGGCTCTCTATAAAAGCTCTATATAAATGCTCTATATAAAATCTCTATATAAAGGCTCTCTATAAAAGCTCTATATAAATGCTCTATATAAAATCTCTATATAAAGGCTCTCTATAAAAGCTCTATATAAATGCTCTATATAAAATCTCTATATAAAGGCTCTCTATAAAAGCTCTATATAAATGCTCTATATAAAATCTCTATATAAAGGCTCTCTATAAAAGCTCTATATAGATTATATAAAAATTATCTATATAAAATCTCTATATAAATGCTCTATATAAATGCACCATTTACCATTGATTTCAGTTTCTACTGAAAATGGCACTTGAGACAAAACACACTATATCCTATATAATATTGTATATGAATTCCTCTTGTTTCTTTGTTTACACACATTGTTTACAGCTTGTTATATTGCGTTTTATTTTGTTTTATTTTTTTTGTGGCCTTCTTGGTCTATATAACTTATTGTCAATGTCAAGTATACTATTATATATACTTATTGTTTATGTGTCTTGTAAGCCCATATGGGCTGGGCATATACACCTGTATGTAAGACACGAAAATAAAAAACATCAAATCAAATAAAAAAATCTACTGCTGCACAACAGGTATACTATACTGCAATGTGTACTGTAATGTGTACTATATGTGTGTACTGTAATGTGTACTATATGTATGTAGGCCTACTATGTATGTATGAAATTAAATTTTTTAAATAAACGTAAGTCTTCAGGGGTAGGGCCCGACAAGCCTAGTGCTTCTCCCTAGCCCTTTTCGGACAATTGGACAATGCTGCAATAGCAGCTGGTAAAACGTTGGCGATTTATGGAATGACCGTTGTTATGGCGTCCAAAGCCGAAAAAAAAAAATAACTGAACTGAACTGAACCTAGTGCCCCTCTAGGCACAGTGTGTTTGAGACTTGTTGATGTGTTTGTTTGGTTCAGTTTGTGGTGGTTGTCCTTCCTGTGTGCCACCTGCTCCAGGAACTGGGATAGACCTCACCCACCATTGTCCCTGTCGTCTCCTGGCCTCCTGGGAGAGGCTTTGTCTGCTAATGTACTTCTTACAACCTTACGTGTGTGTGTTTGTGTTTGTGTGAGTGTACACTTGTTCCTGTGTGTATGTGACTGTGTGTGTGTGTGTGAGCGCACACTTGTGCCTGTGTGTGTGTGACTGTGTGTGTGTGTGTGTGAGCGCACACTTGTGCCTGTGTGTGTGTGACTGTGTGTGTGTGTGTGAGCGCACACTTGTGCCTGTGTGTATGTGACTGTGTGTATGTGTGTGTGTGTGTGTGTGTGTGTGTGTGTGTGTGTGTGTGTGTGTGTGTGTGTGTGTGTGTGTGTGTGTGTGTGTGTGTGTGTGTGTGTGTGTATGGGAAGTCAGCCACGTACAGTGCGATCCAGTGCTGGACTGACTACCAACCGTTTTGTGAGAATAGCACCAACCTCAGGCCAAATCCGACAATGCGTTCATACAAAACCCTTCACTTCCTCTTTGCCATCCTCCATTCAGTTGGATCTAGAGGCCATATCAACTAAATCTAAATAATACATTTAAAGACGTTGGTTCCACAGATGCCGTTTTCACGAAAATCAGGTGAGAAAGAGAAAGGAAAAAAAGGAAAACCGAAATCATGGAAAATCCAGTATGGCGGAATTCATACATTGTTACGTGTAGTTTGTTTGTTTGTTTGTTTGTTTGTTTGTTTGTTTATTAACACAGTTAAACAGAAGTAAAAACAATACATAATAAGTTATAACGATTGTGAAGGAGAAGTTAGAAGCCTAGAGGCTTATCAAGAACGTCCCCCGTTTTATAAAATCAAACATACAAAAATACAAAAATATGCATATTATAAAATACCAGAATACATTAAAAGATTAGTGTTAATACAAACATACATACACACAGTACATGCATGGATATACTGTGTACATAATAATATATAACAACCCACCCACCTGCCTATAAACCTACCCACCCACATAACCAAATGCATACCTACATGTATGACCTGTTATCTATCTACTACTTTTGGATGAGAATTTCTTTGTAGTTTGCTTTAAAAATAAGCAGAGATGGAGATTTCCTCAGCATAGGATCAGCTGCATTCCAAAGATTGGACCCTCTATACCTCACTGAGAACTGCCTAAGTGCACCGATGTGAAAATTGTGGCCGATACCGATAACCGATATTAATATTGCTGTTCTGGCCGATACCGATATGTACCGATGTCGATATCTCTGTATAGAAAACACTTTTTTTATGATAATCAAAAAAATAGCTATTTTCCAAAACGCATTTTCTTTTTTACTTTTGTAACTTATTTTCAGAAATTACTGATATTTTGAAACTATTTAAGACCAAAACATGTAAAAATTATTTTATATCGGCCCTATCTTGATATCGGACCGATAGCTACCATATTGGCCGATATTATATCGACGGCCGATATATCGTGCATCACTAGTTACGTGCAAAATGTATGTTGATGAAGAGCTGCCTCTCTGTGTATCTCGGTAGGTAGTATTTCTGTGACTGTATGACTCCAAAGTCCAAAGATATGCTCATTTGAAAAGTGAAGGTTTAGCCTGATGGTGGCGCTAGAAGAAAGCTAACTGGCCATCTGGCCATTATGACAGACAGACAGACAGACGGACAGACAGACGGACAGACGGACAGACAGACAGACGGACAGACGGACGGACGGACGGACGGACGGACGGACGGACGGACGGACGGACGGACAGACGGACAGACGGACAGACGGACAGACGGACATATAGACATATAGACAGACGGACATATAGACAGACGGACATATAGACAGACGGACATATAGACAGACGGACAGACAGACAAACAGACAGAAAAAAGTGTGGACTATTCCTTTAAGCTCTCTCATGTCGGACAAACCAGCCTCTCTTCTCTTCGGACTGAGATCATGAGATGATATGTTGGATGATAGGTTGCACTTCTACACAGTTCATATGTTGTTTCCCGTCTGAAGCCAGGAAGAGAATTGTGCAGAGTTCCTTTCTGCCTGTATTAGACTATGGCGATGTAATCTATATGCATGCTCCTTCCTCCCTGCTTAAAAAGCTTGATTCTGCGTACCATACTGCCATACGTTTTGTAACGGGTGCTGGCTCTCGCAGTGACTCGCACCCACCACTGCACTCTGTATCAGTCCTTAGGATGGTCCTCTCTGTACCAAAGAAGACAATCACACATGTTGATTTTTATCCTTAAGTCATTGCTAGGTAAGCTGCCCTTATATATCTCCAGACTTCTGTCCTTTTATACTTGCTTTTTTAATACCAGACGAGCAGCAAATGGGATGCTTTTAAATGTTCCTTTGATGCAGTCAGAGCTTGGTAAAGCTGCATTCTCCCACTATGCTCCCTTTTTATGGAATACGCTGCAAGTGAAACTTTGTCTAGAGGCACTTCCTACTGTAAATGCTTTTAAAGGTATGCTACGATTAGCCCTTTATGAAACATGTAACTGTTTTACCTGATGCTATTGCTGATCTGATTATGCTCCTTGCCACTGCACAAATGACCTTCTGTATTTATATTTGAATTGTATGTTTTTTGTTTAATGCCCTGTTTTATGTTGAAACTTGTTGTGTGCCGTGTTGGTCAGGACTCCCTGGAAGAAGAGATATTATATCTCAATGGGACATTCCTGGATAAATAAAGGATAAAAAAAAAAAAAAAAAAAGGGCACTAGAGGTCAAACGAGGGCGATATTCAACACCCATCATGCGTATTGTTGTACTGCTTGCACTCTGGAAGTTCACCGCCCTGCTTGTCCCAAGTCAATGATATGCTAAGTCTGTCTTTTCAAACCCCTGATCATGCTTTGATACCGATATGCCCTACTTTGTTTACTTGTTTATTGCACAATGTCGCTCTTGGTTGGATTCTTATTATATATTATTAGTAATTACTATTGTATTATGCACATCGTTGCGGGCAAGACCCCCCACATTTCACTGTATACCTGTATGCCGTGACAAATAAAACTCTTGTATCTTGTATCTTGTATCACAAATGACTCGTGAAGAACAAGGGAAAGCATATCTGAACCGAAAGGCCTTTCCCCTGGTCAATATCACCAACAGGAATACCAGTACCAGTCAGTGTTGTAGTCGAGTCACTAAGTCTCGAGTCCCCATTGTTCAAGTTCGAGTCCAAGTCCGAGTCACCAAAGAAGAGCCCGAGTCGAGTCCCCATTACCCTAGTCCGAGTCCGAGTCCAAGTCATCAAGGTTGAGTCCACTCCACTCTGGCAGTCAAACAGCTGACGTACAAATAAACAAAGGTCTACATTAAACATAAATGACACAGCGGTCACCGTTTCAAAGGGAGTTTATTTACTTTGTGACACAATAGCCAAACAAATGCACTAGCCATCGATATCTTATGCCATATGATTAGGGCCTATTACAAAATGTGTATCAATTAACAAGTCTGAGTCCCCGTCTGCACCTTCCGAGTCCGAATCATCAGCGCTCAAGTCCAAGTCGAGTCACAAGTCGTCAAAATCAGTCCAGGACTCGAGTACTACAACACTGGTACCAATATACCAGGCAGTACCAATACCAGTATGCACGGCACGGCATGGTGAAATCGGTCCCACTCAGAATATGTGACGTGACGTCTCAGGGTCGTGTTAAGCTCTCCTTTGTCTGACTGCCAAGCCTCCTTTCTCATAAGGCTATAGGATCAAAGTCAATCAGCTGGAAAACTAGTTACACTTGTACACCGTTTACAGCCCCCACAGGTCAAATGTACAGTACAACTCTATACTGTAAATTCCAAAAGATGACTCCCATTTGCAAAGTAATACTAGAAGCAGAGAGCAAGACGGAGTCGCTGGCTGCTGTGTTCTCCAGTACTCTGTATGGATGGCATGGTCAGAATGAATGGCAGTTAGTGAGTCAACATAGAAAATCTAATATTGAAGCAGAAAATCTCTAAATCTGTAATGGATACTATTTATATGATCTGATAGTATTCTGTCAATCTTATGGATACCAAATTGTCTGATTTAGATTTGATCAGTTTTCAAAACTCTTGTCCTATTTTCTCTGTTGGAGCCTGATGTGTGAGAAAGAACACCTGTTGAATGTACAAGAAGAAACAAGACAAACCTAGTGAAATCCTGGATACATGACAGCGGGGAATCAGGATATATGATTCATGTAAACATGAATCATGCTTCAGGACAACAGACCTGGGACCTGTTTGGGAGGAGGAGCTAAGGGAGCGCTTCATTACAACAGACCTGGGACCTGTTTGGGAGGAGGAGCTAAGGGAGCGCTTCAGGAACAACAGACCTGGGACCTGTTTGGGAGGAGGAGCTAAGGGAGCGCTTCATTACAACAGACCTGGGACCTGTTTGGGAGGAGGAGCTAAGAGAGTGCTTCAGGAACAACAGACCTGGGACCTGTTTGGGAGGAGGAGCTAAGGGAGCGCTTCATTACAACAGACCTGGGACCTGTTTGGGAGGAGGAGCTAAGGGAGCGCTTCATTACAACAGACCTGGGACCTGTTTGGGAGGAGGAGCTAAGGGAGCGCTTCATTACAACAGACCTGGGACCTGTTTGGGAGGAGGAGCTAAGGGAGCGCTTCATTACAACAGACCTGGGACCTGTTTGGGAGGAGGAGCTAAGGGAGCGCTTCATTACAACAGACCTGGGACCTGTTTGGGAGGAGGAGCTAAGAGAGTGCTTCAGGACAACAGACCTGGGATCCATGGAGAAGACATTGACCAGATTCTGCGAGGAGAGCACCAAAACAGCTGAAACCCGGCCGTTGACTAAAAACACACCTCTTCCAACAATATCTGAAATAATATTTGAAAAAATGTATTAATACAAATAAATAATACTTAAAATTTTACTTTAAATAAATTAAACTTACTTACTGTCTTTTTTCTATTACGGTATGTACCTTAATACTATGCTACTATTCTTATACTACTACCTATCTTGCTTATATGTCTCTTATATTATACTACTATGCACTCAGAGTGTAACACTCAAGCCCGATACTATTTGATGAACGATGCCACTGACCCTTAGCTGCCAGAGACGTGCCCCTCCTGGTGACATGTTGTTCACAACCTGTAAGTCGCTTTGGATAAAAGCGTTCAGCTGGATTTGAAAAATCTATGGAAGAGGAATAAGAGGGCCTTCGTGGCAGGGGACACAGAGTGGGCCAAGGCTGTCCAAGAGGAGCTCAGAGCAGCCAAGGACAGCTATAGAGACAGACTGGAGAAGAGGACAGCTATAGAGACAGACTGGAGGGGAGGACAGCCATAGAGACAGACTGGAGGAGAGGACAGCTATAGAGACAGACTGGATGAGAGGACAGCTATAGAGACAGACTGGAGGAGAGGACAGCTATAGAGACAGACTGGAGGGGAGGACAGCCATAGAGACAGACTGGAGGAGAGGACAGCTATAGAGACAGACTGGAGGAGAGGACAGCCATAGAGACAGACTGGAGGAGAGGACAGCTATAGAGACAGACTGGAGGAGAGGACAGCTATAGAGACAGACT
Organism: Notolepis coatsorum; assembly: GCF_963971535.1. Lineage (NCBI taxonomy): Eukaryota > Metazoa > Chordata > Actinopteri > Aulopiformes > Paralepididae > Notolepis > Notolepis coatsorum. The sequence goes on along the minus strand of NC_140166.1, from coordinate 68,950,341 downwards.
GGAGGGGAGGACAGCTATAGAGACAGACTGGAGGAGAGGACAGCTATAGAGACAGACTGGAGGGGAGGACAGCCATAGAGACAGACTGGAGGAGAGGACAGCTATAGAGACAGACTGGAGGAGAGGACAGCTATAGAGACAGACTGGAGGAGAGGACAGCTATAGAGACAGACTGGAGGAGAGGACAGCTATAGAGACAGACTGGAGGAGAGGACAGCTATAGAGACAGAGGCCCCGTCCACACGAACGCTGGGTTTAATGTAACCGTGATTGTATGTGCGCAGTTGCACTGTTCGGCCACACACAACCGGGGATTTGCTACGCTGCAACCGCGGTCTTTTGAAACCGGTGGCCAGGGTGGAGTTGTGCGGTTTTGCAGTTGCGTGTGGGCATAGCAACCGAGGTTATTCCCAGTGTTTACAGCAGAGCTGTCGCAATTATTCCCCATGTTCACGGCAGACCGCGGGGTAGAGAGATTAGAGCAGAGCCAACAACACCAGTGTTTACAGCAGAGCTGTCCCAAGTAGCGTTATATGAAAATGATTGTAACAAACTTTTGTTCAAAACGTATCGTCTGTGTTGAAGAGTGTTGTGATCGACTGATGTCTGTTGACGCTCAGAGTAAACATGTAGCTGCAGCTAAACTAAACTCATGTGTTGTCAAGTTATTGTTATAACTTATAAGGAACCCAGTCCAGACTGCATCCCCTTAACAATTGTTTGTATTGAGCCGTATTGTATTGTACCCATTCTGCAATCTGTTAAATAACGTTTACATCCATTTCATATCGGTAACGTTACTTCTTCTTCTTCAGTTAATTAATGGCAGATCGCGACCCAACAGGAAGTTTAGTGAGCGTTCAGTCTTTTCTGATTGGTTGAAATGGCCTTCATGTCTGAACAACATCGCCGCCTACTGCTTTGGCATTGTATTACATTGTACTAAATGTATCGGTTGCTGGGTTCCAGCTCTGCCCGTGAGTACGCAGTTATACACGGTTGTCCACCTGTGTTCACCGTGTGGACGGAGTTTTATTTTTTCAAACTTCGGTCATATTAAATCCAAACTCTCGTGTGGACAGGGCCAGACTGGAGGAGAGGACAGCTATAGAGACAGACTGGAGGAGAGGACAGCTATAGAGACAGACTGGAGGGGAGGACAGCTATAGAGACAGACTGGAGGGGAGGACAGCTATAGAGACAGACTGGAGGAGAGGACAGCTATAGAGACAGACTGGAGGAGAGGACAGCTATAGAGACAGACTGGAGGGGAGGACAGCTATAGAGACAGACTGGAGGAGAGGACAG
>NC_140166.1:68926533-68941533 GCF_963971535.1 Notolepis coatsorum | reverse complement strand
CCACCTTTTCGCCATAAAAAAAATCCTTGAGCTAGTTTCGTGTTGTAGTATGACTGGTGTATTATGTCCTTCCGTTCTCTATCTGCTTGGTTGGCCTGCATGTATTTTTTCTGTTTTCTTATTGTCCCTGTCTTTTCTGGGCCCCGGGCTGATAACTACTAACTATTGATCGAGGGGCGCAATATAAATAAATGTATCATATCATCATCATATCATATCATATCATATCAAAATACACACTTAGACACTCATCTTTTCTTTTCTGTTCAAAAGGTTTCCTCAGTAATCTGTAAAATGGCATTTCTTCTTTAGGGCTCCTTCCGACTGGAATACTTTACCCGATCAATTACGACCTTTGACCTCATTTGGTGTATTTAAGACGGCTTTATTTTCCCATCTTAAAACTAGCTGTTCGTGCTTTGAATTCATATATATATATATAATTATTTTCTTTTCATTGTTTTTGTTTATGATTGTTAATGTTGTTTATGACGTGTATCAATTGTGGATGATGTTGTCAGTTGTATTTGCGTTGTGTTTCATGTTGCAGGACCTCCTTGAAAGCGAGATCATTACATCACAAGGGGGTTTATCCTGCAAAACAATAAATAAACACATTTCCAAACACATAGAACATGATATTAAATCAAATTAAATAACCCCCACTAAAGAACAAGCGTGAGGGTCAGATTTACAGTAATAAGAACCAGAAAAGAAAGACGGTTGTTTCAGAAAAGGGTTTTCCTTTTAAAGGAACATTTACACTTACATTTAGTCATTTAGCTGACGCTTTTATCCAAAGCGACTTACAGGTTTTGTACAACAAGACAGCAGGAAGCTCTGGAATGAGCTGCCACTGCGTGTTAGGCAGGCACCCACTCTGCATGTGTTTAAATCACGCCTCAAAACACATTTATTTGCTCTGGCTTCTTGGTTTTTAAACCGTTTTTGAGAGACCTGCCTTTTTATGTGACATATTGTATATGTTTTTATTGTGTGCTTTTATCTTTTTTATGTTTTAATGTTTTTATCTTATGTTGTGGGACTTGTACAGCACTTTGCTCAACTTTGTTGTTTTTAAATGTGCTTTATAAATAAACTGGATTGGATTGGACTGGACTGCTGAGAGTGAAGCGGGCAGGAGTCTGAAGCTGAGGAGATGACAGACAATACAGAAGCCAGTGAAGATGGACCATCTGTGAGCAGAAACACTAGAGCATAATGTCTTTGATGCTGGTGGGGGTCGAGGGTCTGGATGAGAAGGAGAGTCACTCACAGGCTATCAGTGACGCTCACTAATACTGGGCCCACACACACACACACACACACACACACACACACACACACACACACACACACACACGCGCGCGCGCGCGCGCACACGCACACGCACACGCACACACACGCACACGCACACGCACGCACACACACACACACACACACACACACACACACACACACACACACACACACACACACACACACACACACACACACACACACACACACACATACACATCTTCATACACATACACATTCACACATGCACTTGTACGTACACACACACACACACACACATATACATAGACACACACACACACACATACATAGACACACACACAGCATATATGCACCACATACTCTTTACTATATATATATCAATAATGCTCAACAGGGCCACAAATACTGGCGTTGTGATATATTATGCACATCATTTTTATTTAATTTCTAACTGTACATAGTGTATATGTTGTACATGTTACCTTCGTTGTATAGTAGGGCTGTACTTTTATTTTCTTTATTTTTTAAATATATATATTTTTTTACTTAACTATTGTTTGAACCAAGCAACATGTTAAATGTTCAAACTGAAAGTTTGTGAGCTCTTGTATTCATTTCACATTGTGCTTCCCAGGGTCCCAGCTTAATGCAGTCACGCTAAAAGTAAAGAATTGTATTCCAAAATGAGCATTTAACGGTACGTTTTAACAAGGGCTTCATCTCTCTCTCTCTCCTCTCTCCTCTCTCTCTCTCTCCTCTCTCTCGCTCTCTCCCTCTCTCTCTCGCTCTCTCCCTCTCTCACTCTCTCACTCTCTCTCTCCTCTCTCTCTTTCTCCTCTCTCTCTCGCTATCTCTCTCACTCTCTCCCTCTCTCTCTCACTCTCTATCTCTCTCTCTCTCTCTCTCTCTCCTCTCTCTCTCGCTATCTCTCTCTCTCTCTCTCTCTCTCTCTCTCTCTCTCTCTCTCTCTCTCTCTCTCTCTCTCTCTCTCTCTCTCACAGGGGTGCGCTGGCTGTCCAGCAATACGCAACTACCATTTTACAAGCTGATGACATTGGGGGGAGGGTGGGGGGTAGCACGCACACACACACGCACACGCACACACACACACACATGCACACGCACACACGCACACGCACGCGCACACGCACACACACACTTTTGAAACGTTTTGCTTGAATCCACAAATTGAATAAAAAAATCACATACGGTTCAAATACTTTAGAAGGGTTTTAGGACATCTTAGGATAAGAAAGGCATTGTTTCTGCCACATGGTCTGGCAGTACAAACAAGCCACATGCGACGTAGACAAGACGTGTCAAAACACAACGCATTAACGATGGCAGTTACAATGGCTGACAGGCCACCTGGCCTCCATTGTCGACACATTATCGCCTAAATCAAACACAACGCCGTGAAAACCCCATAAACCAACAGTGTTTTTTTCCCCTTGTGATATTCAACTTCACTTCAACTTCAAATTACTTTATTTTCCTTTCGGAACATCATTTGCGCAGTGGTTTAAGAGACAAACATACAGTCACAATACATAGACACTCACCACTATAAAACACACCAGCTTTGTTAAAACTACAGTAAAAAAGACCACTATACATGTATACAAAAACACAAACTATTGTTTTTTTCTTGTGCTGTTGTCTTTCATTTTCGGTTTATACTATGTTTTTAACTATGTTCTATTTTTATCTTATTTTTATTCTGTATTTTATTTTTTACTAATAATAATTATAATTTTTTAAATTATGTTTTAACCCTGTAGCACTTTGGGATCCCAGTGAACAAAAAGTGCAATACAAATTAAATTTATTATTATTAGGGATGTTCGATATTGGCTTTTTTACCGATATCCGATATATATTGTCCAGCTCTTAATTTGTTCTTACTTCCTTGCCTGGGTAAATAAAGGTTAAATAAATGTAAAAATAAAAAAAAATTATATATATTTTTTTTTGAAAACCGATACAGATATTTCCGATATTACATTTTAATGCCAATAGTTTCTTTATTCTTTATTAGTTGTCATACAGAAGTACAGAATACTTTTATATAAAATGCTTCTTTCTGTTTTGCTCCAGAGATTGTGCTAGATAAAAATAGATAAGTATAAAAAGTATAGTAAGTATAAAATAGAAGTAAAGTAAGTAGACAAAAGTGTTCAATATATACATATATACAATCTACAATGCAGAGTAGAAAAGTAACTGAGTTACAATACAATATATGAATATACTATATACTATACAGTACAATGCAGAAATGGGATGAGGTACAATTTAGGTACAATTTACAGTAAGGTGTAATGAGGTATGGGTTGTAGTGCAATAAATATAAAGTGTGTTTAGGTGTTCTAAAGTGTGTAAAGTGGGTGCAGCAGTGAGTTGTTTGTTTAAAGTGAGTGTGTGCGTGTGGATGTGTGTGCTGTGAGTGCATTTGATATCGGCCGATAATATCGGTAGGCCGATAATATCAGACATCCCTTATTATTATTATTATTAGCGGGCCGTATGCCACAAGGTGCCAGGCCACACGAGCGCACAGAGAGGAACGGACGGGCGCCGCGGCGCGCAGCGCGTCAGAATCCTCCGCCCTCGGGTTGCAAACACTCACTGCAGAGGTAATAATAATAATAATAATAATAATAATAATAATAATAATAATAATAATAATAATAATAATAATAATAATAATAATAATAATAATAATAATAATAATAATAATAATAAATTGAATTTGTATTGCACCTTTTGTTCGCTGGGATCCCAAAGTGCTACAGAGTTAAAACATAGTTAAAAAAATTCAATAATTATTAGTAAAAAATAATAAAATACAGAATAAAAATAAGATAAAAATAGAACATAGTTAAAGGGGAACTATTTTACTATTTCTTTCACTATTTGGGCACTTTTACACAATTCCTGTGAGTCTATGGAACACCTCTGTAATATATATATTTTTTTTATTCATTGTTTTGTATTTCTAATCAAGTCCTCAAAAACAGCATTTTTCTACCTCAAGATCTCGAGCTGTTTTGAGCCTGGGCTCCTAAACCACTGCGCAGCGTCGTCTTCGCCTGAACATTAACATGCAGCGGTGTCTTTCTGACATCACATATAGGGCACATTTTCAAATGACTCAGTTCAGTGAGGGTGAATATTGTGAGAGGAGAATTGGAAGAATGCGCCAATATGAGAATTTTGAGACATAGATCATATTAATATAAGTTCACATAGCTAGGAAACAATGCTAAACACTCAAAAAGGCCATTTATAAGATAGTTCCCCTTTAAAAACATAGTATAAACAGACAATTTAAAACAACAGCACAAGAAATTAAATAATAACATAAAAGAAATAATGTTTTTTTTTTTAACAGTCTTTTTGAAACAGTCTTTCAGGCCTGCTTTAAAAGAGTCCAGGCTCTGTGGTGCCCTCAGCTGGATGGGGAGGCTGTTCCACAGGCGTGGTGCAGCCATGCACAAGGCTCGGTCACCCATGGTGCAGAGCCGGGTATTTGGGCTCTGCTGTCCGAGCTGTGCCCCCTGGTAGCAACGCCAGGCAGAGGGACGTTAGGGGCTTCGAGACGTGGGTTTCTACTGCCAGCAGAGGGACGTTAGGGGCTTCGAGACGTGGGTTTCTACTGCCAGGCAGAAGGACGTTAGGGGCTTCATGACGTGGGTTTCCACTGCCAGACAGAGGGAGGTTAGGGGCTTCATGACGTGGGTTTCTACTGCCAGCAGAGGGAGGTTAGGGGCTTCATGACGTGGGTTTCTACTGCCAGACAGAGGGAGGTTAGGGGCTTCATGACGTGGGTTTCCACTGCCAGCAGAGGGAGGTTAGGGGCTTCGAGACGTGGGTTTCTACTGCCAGACAGAGGGAGGTTAGGGGCTTCATGACGTGGGTTTCTACTGCCAGCAGAGGGAGGTTAGGGGCTTCATGACGTGGGTTTCTACTGCCAGACAGAGGGACGTTAGGGGCTTCGTGACGTGGGTTTCTACTGCCAGCAGAGGGAGGTTAGGGGCTTCATGACGTGGGTTTCTACTGCCAGCAGAGGGAGGTTAGGGGCTTCATGACGTGGGTTTCTACTGCCAGCAGAGGGAGGTTAGGGGCTTCATGACGTGGGTTTCTACTGCCAGGCAGAGGGACGTTAGGGGCTTCGTGACGTGGGTTTCCACTGCCAGCAGAGGGAGGTTAGGGGCTTCGTGACGTGGGTTTCTACTGCCAGCAGAGGGAGGTTAGGGGCTTCATGACGTGGGTTTCCACTGCCAGACAGAGGGAGGTTAGGGGCTTCATGACGTGGGTTTCTACTGCCAGCAGAGGGAGGTTAGGGGCTTCGAGACGTGGGTTTCTACTGCCAGCAGAGGGAGGTTAGGGGCTTCATGACGTGGGTTTCCACTGCCAGGCAGAGGGAGGTTAGGGGCTTCGAGACGTGGGTTTCCCCTGCCAGCAGAGGGAGGTTAGGGGCTTCATGACGTGGGTTTCTACTGCCAGCAGAGGGACGTTAGGGGCTTCTTGACGTGGGTTTCCACTGCCAGACAGAGGGCCGTTAGGGGCTTCAAGACGTGGGTTTCTACTGCCAGGCAGAGGGAGGTTAGGGGCTTCGAGACGTGGGTTTCCACTGCCAGGCAGAGGGAGGTTAGGGGCTTTGAGACGTGGGTTTCCACTGCCAGGCAGAGGGAGGTTAGGGGCTTCATGACGTAGGTTTCTACTGCCAGCAGAGGGAGGTTAGGGGCTTCATGACGTGGGTTTCCACTGCCAGGCAGAGGGAGGTTAGGGGCTTCGTGACGTGGGTTTCCACTGCCAGGCAGAGGGAGGTTAGGGGCTTCGTGACGTGGGTTTCCACTGCCAGCAGAGGGAGGTTAGGGGCTTCATGACGTGGGTTTCCACTGCCAGCAGAGGGACGTTTTTCTTTTTTTCAAGAGTCACCTTTTATTTTACAAAAAGTGATGTTTGGTGAAAGTTAGATTTGCACTTTATTAATCCCAATAGGGAAATTCATTTTTGTTTGATGATCAAGAGGCACCTTTTATTTGTTTTAAGTGAAGTTTGGTGAAAAAGCAAGTTATTGCACTATTAATCCCAATAGGGACATTTGGGTCTCATTCTCCAAGGACTTACGACAAAAAGGGCTTTCTCTTGTGGCCATTTGAGACCTTTTCGGGCCGATTTTGGGATTCACCAACCGTCCCAATAAAACATATATAATTAATATTATATTATAATATATTGGGTCTCATTCCCGAACGGATTTACGACCAAAAATGTCCTCTTAGGCAGATTTCTGCCCATTTAAGAAATATTAGGGCTGGTAGCGCGATTCCCCAAATTTTCCTGAGATCGGATTTGACCGTGGCATTCATCTTTGTTTGATCAAGAGTAACCTTTTATATATATATATGTATATATTATTATAATAGAAATTTTTAAGTGAAGATTGGTTTGCACTTCAATCCCAATAGGGAAATTCATCTAGGTTTGATAATTCTTTTGTGTAAAATAAAAACAAAGCTTATTTGAATGATTTCCTTGCCGTTTTTGTTGTGGTGTGAAAAAAATCTGAGATTTTATTTTTAGGCCATATCGCCCCCTGCCCTACTGCCAGCAGAGGGACGTGAGGGGCTTCGATTGACGTCTGTGGGCCAATTACGTCAGTAATATAAGCCCGCCCCAGATGTCGTGAGGCTGCCAGATCGTAACTTCGTATTTCCCAGTTAGGTCGTGTTATTCTGCTCTCTCTCTCGTATTGTTCTCTAGCCCATTGTTCTTCAACCGTGTCTAACCCTTGTTGTCCTCCTTCCCCGCAGTCCTTCCTGGCTCTTCACCCTGTTCTCTGGCTCTGATCCCTGCCTGCCTGACAACTCTCCTTGCCTTCCCCCGGAGCTCTGTATCTGCATATTGGGTTAAACACACACACACACACACACACACACACACACACACACACACACACACACACACACACACACACACACACACACACACACACACACACACACACACACACACACACACACACACACACACACACACACACACACACACACACACACACACACACACACACACACACACACACACACACACACACACACACACACACACACACACACACACACACACACACATACACTCACACACGCACACACACACACATGCACACACACACACACACACACACACACACATACGCACACACACTCAAACACACACACACACAGGGCCGCCTGGGAGAAATGCGAGGCCCTGTGCGAGATTTAACGCGAGCCCCCCCCCCCCCCCCCCACAAAAGGTAAAAAAAAAAATTTTTTTTTTTTTTTTTTTTTTTTTTTTTTCATACAGTCAACATATTCTTAAATAATAGCGCTGCCCGAGGCGGGGCATGATACAGTCAACATATAGCAAAAGATAGAGCGAGAGAGAGCTCCCGTTCTACAGTCAATATACAGTGTACAGAGAGAGAGAGAGAGAGAGAGAGAGAGAGACACATTGGAAAGAAATTGAAATGCTATTTGGCCCTAAACAGAGAGTACACAGTGGCAGAATACCTGAGCACTGTGACTGAAGATCCTTGACTATACAGACTCAGCAAGCACAGCCTAGCCATCGAGAAAGGCCGCCATAGGCAGACTGTGTGTGTTAGAAAGAGAGAGAGAGAGAGAGAGAGAGAGAGAGAGCATGTGTGTTAGAGAGAGAGCATGTATGAGAGAGAGAGAGAGAGAGAGAGAGCATGTGTGTGTGTGTTAGAGAGAGAGCATGTATGAGAGATCCAAAAGGACAAAGATCAACACTTAAATCCAAGAGAGAGAGAGAGAGACACATTGGAAAGAAATTGAAATGCTATTTGGCCCTAAACAGAGAGTACACAGTGGCAGAATACCTGACCACTGTGACTGAAGATCCTTGACTATACAGACTCAGCGAGCACAGCCTAGCCATCGAGAAAGGCCGCCATAGGCAGACTGTGTGTGTTAGAAAGAGAGAGAGAGAGAGAGAGAGCATGTGTGTTAGAGAGAGAGCATGTATGAGAGAGAGAGAGAGAGAGAGAGAGAGAGAGAGAGAGAGAGAGAGAGAGAGAGCATGTGTGTGTGTGTTAGAGAGAGAGCATGTATGAGAGATCCAAAAGGACAAAGATCAACACTTAAATCCAAAGAGAAGAGGGTCTATACCAGAGAAACCAAAGCAGCAAGGAGCCAATGGCCGACATCAGCTAAATAGGCTAGCCAGGTACTGTGACACCAGGCCACACACAGCTTTGGCCAACGGCCCAACGCTACCCAAGCTACACAAACGACCAAGACATTCACACACAGCACATGTCGTATCTCCAAATGTTGTGAAGTAGCATATGTTTTGCCTGGAAAAAAACATCGTTATTAACAAAACATTCGGGAGGGGAAGGAAGGAAGAGTGGGGTAATGTCATGACATTTTCATTAATCTTACCTGCACCAAGGAACGCAGGGCGAAAGGCCGTAACACAGGTCTCCACGTTGACGAAAGGCCTCTCGCTGTCGGGACAAAAATAAGCTGCTGCCAGAGCCTTGTCATGGTGCAGGCCCGACTACATCTTCTGTCAAAGATGATGTCGTAGTCAGAGTGCCAGAACCCCCTGCTATTCTCACGGCTAATGTCAATGGTCGTAGTACAAGCTAACAGCTAACTCAAGGCTAACTGATATCATCAAACGAACGTTCCCAGCCGAGCGCAGCCGGCAGTTAACGTCAAAGCTAAACAGCTAACTGGCTAACAGTTAGCTCAACCAGGCTATCGCTAACCATTAGCTAACGCAGAAGCAAGCTATGCGGCTACATACAGCCAGGTGCTGACACCAGGCACACACCGTTAGCTACTAGTAGTACTATTAGCTAGTCGGCCAGTTTAGCTCCAGAGAGTGAGAGAGAGAGAGAGAGAGAGAGAGAGAGAGAGAGAGCGATGTCCACGGCGGGAATAGAATAGAGTTAATAGAATAGGTTAAAAACTCACCAAACGTCCAAGAGGATGGAGACAACCGCGTGGAGTTGACGAAGTTCATCTGCCAAACGACCATCCTCTTCATCCTTGGCTGCAGGTTAGCTAACACTAGATAGCCTTTAGCTAAGCTAGCTGCTAGCCGACATCATCATGGGCCATGGCCTATATCCCGACTGCATCATGACAAGGCTCCCGCCATTTGTCCCGCCTTTCGTCAACGTTCCTTGGTGACTGACCGACTGATAATGACCGACCTTGGCTGGCATAACTAAGCATAATAGTCAAAAGCTGCACGCGCGAAATATTCAAACGCAGCTGACTCTTCTTCTTCTTCTTCTTCTTCGTTTAAGTTTCCGGCGGCGTACTATGATGTAAGTAACCACTCCCTTCGTTGAAACCAATGCCTGCTGCAGAGCACCAGAGCTCCAATAGTGACCCAGGTGCAGACCCAGGAACAAGTCAGACACATTCTACAAACGTGTCTAATGTGAAATATATAAGCATATAAGCAAAACTAGATTTTAGGTATGTGATGAAAAAGGGCCTCGCGGGAAGGGGGGCCTCGCAAAAAAAAAAAAAAAAAAAAAATATTATTTTTTATTTTGCGAGGCCCCCCTTCCCGCGAGGCCCTGTGCGACCGCACTGCTCGCACACCCCCTGAGGCGGCCCTGCACACACACATACACTCAAACACACACACACACACACACACACACACACACACACACACACACACACACACACACACACACACACACACACACACACACACACACACACACACACACACACACACACACACACACACACACACACACACACACACACACACACACACACACACACACACACACACACACACACATACATACAGATACATTATGCTTGCTAACATAACCATCAGTGCTCATGATAAGTTGAAAAACGGAATCCAGAAGGCTTGTCCTGCAGTCTATTCCTGCCTGATCTAAGGGGAGGATCACAGGCCAGAGGACAAGCTGTGACTGACAGGCTGCCACCGTGGCAACCGCTGGCACAGAAATAATACTGGACCAAACCACCAAACCCTCCCCAAACAGCCCCACAGATACAGGGAAATTACAAGGTCTGAATGAAGACCAGATACAAGAGGAGAAGAGAGGAGCGATGGGGAGGAGAGAAGAGGAGAAGAGGAGAGGAGAGGAGGAGAGGAGAGGAGAGGAGAGGAGGGGGAAGGGGAAGAGATGAGAGGAGAGGAGAGAGGAGGAGAGGAGAGGAGAGATGGGGAGGAGAGAAGAGGAGAAGAGGAGAGGAGATGAGGAGAGGAGAGGAGAGGAGAGAGGAGGAGAGGAGAGGAGAGGAGGAGGGAATGGGAGAAGAGAGGAGGAGAGGAGAGAAAGGAGGAGAGAAAAGGAGGAGATTAGAGAAAAGGAGGAGAGGAGAGGAGATGAGAGGTGAGAAAATGAGGAGAGGGGAGAAAGGAGGAGAGGAGAGGAGAGAAAAGGAGGAGATTAGAGAAAAGGAGGAGAGGAGAGGAGATGAGAGGTGAGAAAAAGAGGAGAGGGGAGAAAGGAGGAGAGGAGAGGAGAGAAAAGGAGGAGATTAGAGAAAAGGAGGAGAGGAGAGGAGATGAGAGGTGAGGAAGGGAGAGGGGAGAAAGGGATGAGAGGAGAGGAAAGGAGAGAAAATGAGGAAGAGAGAAAAGGAAAAGACCGGAAGAAAAGACAGGGAGGAGAGGAGAGGAGAGGAGAGGAGAGGAGAGGAGAGGAGAGGAGAGGAGAGGAGAGGAGAGGAGAGGAGAGAAAATGAGGAGGAGGAGAGAAAAGGAGGAGAGGAGATGAGAGAAAAGGAAAGTAAAGGAGGAGAGGCGAGCAAAGGAGGAGGGGAGAGTAAAGGAGGAGAGGTGATGAGAGAAAAGGAGAAGAGGGGAGAGAAAAGTAGGAGAGGTGAGAAAAGGAGGAGAGGAGATGAGAGAAAAGGAGAGAAAATGAGGAGAGAGAAAAGGAGGATAGGAGAGAAAAGGGGAGAGGAGATGAGAAAGGGAGGAGAGAAAAGGAGAGAGGGGAGGAAAGGAGGATAAGAGGAGAGAAAAGGACGAGGGGAGAAGAGGAGAGGGGGGAGGAGAGGAGAAGAGGAGAGGGGAAAGTAGAAAAGGAGGAGATGAGAGGAGAAGAAGAATATGATATAGTAGAAGAGAAGAAAGGAGAGGATGGAAAAGGAGGAGACAAGAGGAGAGGATCAGAAGAGGAAAGAAGAGGTCAGGACGGAGAAGAGAAGAAGAAGTCTGGCAACAGTAACCGTGCATCTGGACCCCTCGGTGGAAAACAGGAGAACCACACAGCACAAACAAACAAAGCGCAATTTAGTAAAGGAGGAAAAACCGGGGCAAAATGTGCTATGATATTCCTGAGGTAACAGTTTGCTTTGATTATGACTTCACTGTTTGATTGTTTAGTAAATAATATATATCTGATTGAAAACAGAGTGCAATATAATGTGCTTTACCTCCACACACCCGGCCTTGGAGGGATAAGTCAGTGGGATGGCGTAAGAAATGTGAAAGACTGTAATGCCAATGTACCATGCCCAATCTAGCCTCACCCACGCCTCAAACAACACTCAAACAAGTTCAAGTTTCAAGTTTCTTTATTAGTTGTCATACAGAATACAGAATACTTTTGCATGAAACGTTTCTTTCTGTTTTGCTCCTGAGAGTGTGCTAGATAAAATAACAAGATAGTATAAAATAGTATAATATAAGTATAAAATAGAAAGTCAAGTATGTAAACAAGTGTAAACAAAACAAAAAATTTCAATATACATAATATACACAGTATATGTACAGTCTATACAATGCAGATACAGTACAGTGTAGAAATGGTGAGGTATAGCTTAGCTTGTGGTGCCACCTTGTGGTGGTGAGGTGCAATGAGGTGCATGGGATTGATGCCAATAAATATAAAGTGTGTTAGTGTCTAAAGTGGGTGCTACAGTGTGTTGTTTATTTAAAGTGTGAGCGTGTGCATGTGGATGTGTGTGCTGTGGTGTATTTGATGGTCTGTTATTGTTCATTGTTCGTTGAGCATCCTGATGGTCTGGGGATAGAAGCTCCTTCTGAGTCTCTCTGTGCTTGCCATGAGACTCCGGTATCGCTTGCTAGGGCTGTAACGGTACACAAAAACCATGGTACGGTACGTACCTCGGTTTTGAAGTCACGGTTCGGTACGGGTTTTCGGTACAGTGGGGGGAAAGTTTGGCTTTCCCGGTTCCACTCAGGGGTGATGTAGTGTGCAGTAACTAATTGTACTTGTAGGGCTGTCAATGAATGTTCTATATTGAAATTAATAATCCACTTGTAAAAATCTATAATAATTATTATATTAGATTGTGAAAAAAACAGCCCCCGGTGGGCGGTCGTTAGTGGTTAACATACCGTTGTATTCGTTCGGTACACTACACAGCCGTTCGGTGCGGTACGGTACACACTGAAACTTGTTCGGTATGGATACGTGTACCTTTACACCCCTAGTAGTAACATATTCATGTGGATAATTCAAATCAATTACCCAATTCAGTCAATACAATGAACATTGTTTTAAAACAATAGTAATTCAGCAGTTCAGAATACTTGTTTTTTTTGTCCAGCTAAGTTTACACCCTTACATGCCTACTGTTACTAATACTGTTACATACTGCCTTGTAACAGCCGTTTTGAAATCCAAGTCGATGAACTCATGTGGCTACATTGCAATACGAAGCTATCACCCCTATGTCATATGATGATTATATTTCCATGTGAGCAGCACTGAGGAATTATTTATTTTTGTATTTTATTTAACATGTATTTAATCAGGATTGTCCCATTGAGATTAAAATCTCTCTTTTTTTTGTATTATCTTTTCCCCCCTCCTTTTCCCGTTTTTCTCCCATCCCAATTGTAACTGAGGGGTTACAAAACCCTGACTGTATTAAAGATTGTGATAGATTAAACCACTGCTAATTATCATTATTATTACTTGCCAGAAAGTACAGTTAATTATGGCAGACACTCAGGATAATACGGCACGGTGACAAAGAAATATCATTTAGAATATTTATTGTTATGCAGCAAATTGTGAGATGGAATTAAGGTCGCGCTTGTATGGCGAAGAATATGAATAAGTCAGTCAGTAGCAAAAGTCAGTTGGAATGAATAATTCCTACGATGGGGTACTAGACTAAATGCCGCCTGGCGTAGGATGGGAATATAGGGGGAAACGCTGGTACCGCTGGAGACAAGGGGTTTCCTCCCAGAGATGTAAGCTCTGGAGGAAGGAAGAATGTTCGGATACTCAGTCTGTTCAATTGAAGAAGAAGGGGGTTCTCGTATAGAATCCAGTCCTTGTAATCCAAAGGCTCAGCAACAAAGCAATAACTGTAATCCAATTGCCCGATAGCAATGACGATAGCCAGCTAGCTTCGGTCCACGAAGCCAGCCCGAAGTAGATCTTCAAGGTGGTTAAATCCAAACGACAGTGGGTATTAACGATGCTCTTCTCCAGGTAGTACGTTCCACAATCACTATAATCCAACCAATACTGGTTCTGCAATCGCCGCCGTCTGTTCCAATATGCACATGTCCAGTAGGTTCTACGACTAGGCCCTCCTCGTGTACTGGCACCAATGTATTTAGTCCACGCACACTGGCTAAGGTTCCACTAGCTACTAAACGAACGAACTGCTGGGTAATGCTGCACACGAACGAACTGCTGTTGGCACGATGCACAATAAATAACGACTCTTTACTTCACATTAAGCTAAATCGAACTTGACGTTACTGCATTAACTCTGACACTTTTACTACTGCCGCGATATATATACTTAAGTGGCTTTCTAGTGCCAAACCTCAGTTCTCATCTCGAATCAATGCGCCGTCTCCAGGCATGCTCCAACATGCCTGGGCTCGCCTTTGAACCTGACTTTAGGGGCGCGCCGTCTGGCGCCGAGAACGTTATCCAATGAGGAAAGTGAATATTACTAGGATTCAAACGCAGGCTTAAAGGGATATAAATTGTATATATAAATAATATACAAGGTATATAAAACAATAAACGTAGATTCTCAGCTTTTAATCTGGCCCTTCACAACACCAATGTTAGTCGTTATGCCAATTCCCAATCCTTTTCCTGGTCGTTGCGCACTTAGTCACATCAAGACAACACTACATATAGTTCCAGACACAATGGAAAAGTCACATCAAGACAACAGTAAATATAGTTCCGAATCCAGACACAATGGAAAAGTCACATCAACATCAACAGTACATGTCGTTTTTATTCATATTTGATTGATAATATCAATCGAAACATTTGCCATTATCAATACAATCAAGATTCCATAGACTTTACAGTGGCTTTATATTCACTGAGATTAACTAGGTCCTGAAGTTTAAGCTCCTTCTGTGGGCTATTCTGGGCAGAAAACATAAACGCCTTCTTGCCCAACTCAAAACAAATACAAAGGTCAGTGTTTTTTGTACTCATATAGAACTGTTACCCAGAAGCTACAGTGGTCCTCTGTGTGTGGAGTGCTCTTGTCAAGAGGTCTTTAGGCCACACTCTCACTTTCACCCCCCGGTTTACACGCGCGTGCCTTTGTGTGTTCCAGTGCGCACAGGGCATGTGGGGCACGGATCTCCTCTCTTAGTGTGGTCGCTGCCGACTCTGCACATCTATTTCCGTCCCCAAATCCCAAAAGCCGAACTTGCTTACAT
>NC_140166.1:68873318-68926333 GCF_963971535.1 Notolepis coatsorum | reverse complement strand
CTTGTATAATCTGCCGAGGCGGGGAGAGGCCCACTGTGGCGCGGCAGACACCTTCCAATTTGTCTTTTTGCCTTTATACAGAAAACGGACAGGTACTAATGGCCTTAACGGCGACCGAGGATCGCTCATTCAGGTGCCTTTTCTACTCCCCTCGAGGGGGGCTCGGGAGACGCTCGTTAGTTCAGTGTCGTGTGTTGTCTTGTGTCCCCCCCCCCCCAGCCCTCTGGAGTCACTAAATCTCGAGTCTCGAGTCCCCAGTGTTCGAGTCCAAGTCCAAGTTCCGAGTCACCAAAGAAGAGCCCCGAGTCGAGTCCCCTTTTCCTGAGTCTGAGTCGTCAAGGTTGAGTCCACTCGCCGTCGGTGTGTGAATGTCTGAGTGAATGGGTAAAATGTGAGTAACAAATTGTAAAGTGCTTTGGATAAAAGCGCTATATAAAAAGCAGCCGTTTACCATTTAAACATAAATGACACAGCGGTCACCGTTTCAAAAGGGAGTTTATTTACGGTATTAATATAGCCATCAATATCTTACGCCAAATGATTAGGGCCTATTACAAAAAAAAAATTACCAATTAACAAGTCCGAGTCCTCGTCTGCACCTTCCGCGTCCGAATGCAGTCAGTGAAAAATCGGTACTCGAGTCTGAGTCCTGGAGACTCGAGTTCTACAACACTGTCTGTCATGTATAGTCTCTACTCCGTTGGTTTCAGGCGAGGAGAAACCATCTGCAGATCTCTCAAAGTGTCTCAACGTGACGGTGAACAGTGTCGCTGAGATGACCTCCTGCGACACGGAGCCCATGCTGTGGAAGCAAATCTATTGCACTATTTTGCTACTCTTTTATCATTTTTAAATGGTCTATTTTTATGTGTGACAATCAAGCCATAAACAGGGAGGAGGCCTGTCGAGATGTCGGATCCTAATGTGGGGAACTGTGGTCCGGTGTTCTATGTCTTACCTTGTAGTGCCGAGAGATGGGAGTCGGAGACGGTAGCTCGAGTTAGAGCGAACAGCATTTATTTAGTACACACATACAACATGCTACTGCTACGTTGCGTGTAGTCGACTCGTGTGTGGTGGCAGGAAGTGCCACCTCATATAATGTTCGGGCGGAACTCTTGTTCCTAACAATAGTTCCGTGGGTGAATTATGTACAATTAACAATCACTACACAAGCCCCCCCAGAATTCACCCATGGTCAAAATCTCCACGGCGGGGAGAGACAACCACCCGGCCGCGGCGTGAGCGGACAACCGGGGGCGCGGTGCAAGCGCTTGCGCCCTCCACGGCGCCCGGGGCATGAACCGGCCACGGTGAGTGCGGAAAGCCAGGGGCGGGGAGGTAGGGGCGGCGCCAGCGCCCGTGTCCCTCCCCGACACCCGGGGGCACAGACGTCGACGAGGCCAACGGCGGGCTCCGTCGTTGGCGGGTCCCGGGGTAGCGGCGGACGGCCTCGGCGGGGGGAGAGGGCCAGCTCTAAGGGCTGGGAAATGTCTACGTGGGCGGGTTCAACCTTGTGGTGGTTGTACCCCACCTCAAAGGCGAGCCTTCGCCAGTCCTCAGGGGCCTGTGGGCTAGGGTGTCCGGTGGACAGGTCACTCAGCAGCGTCGGACCCGAGTGACCAATCGCGACGTCCTCCAGGCGTAGACTGGAATCTGCAGTCCCGAGGGCCTGGATGTCGTGGTCGTAGGCCTGTTCCGAGCCCCTGTGGACGTAGTCGAGGTCCGGCTGTACAGCTCCGATGACGACGTTGGGCCTCTCGGCGACGTGTCTCGCGGCGCACTCGGAATCGTACGTGAGCTCTTGTCGTGCCGACCATGGCTCCGCTACCTTTGACTCAGAAAACGTGAGGGGTCCGTGGTCGGTGAAAGCTGTAAGAAGGCCGCCGTATGTCGCCTCATCGCGGACACATGCCAACGGAAGCCCGTGTCTGTGCGTTTATTAGGCGGCCATGTCTAATGTCCCACGAGGAGACCGTGTGCACCCAGGAAATCTGCCCCGAGCAGTGGGAACGAAATGTCGGCCGTGATGCAGTCCCACGTGAACCGCTGGCCCCCAAAACACAGTTCCCACGGTCCTTGTACCGTAGGTGCGGATAGGGGTATCGTTGGCGGTCGTCAGGCGTGGACCTCTATCATCGCCTCTATCATCGCCGGCGGTGTCCTCTTTTGTAGCTGGCAGGACGCTCCTCTGAGCTCCGGTGTCGCAGAGGAATTTGCAACCGGAGAGTGTGTCTCTAATGAAAAGCAGCCGGTTCGACATACCCGCGCTCACCGCTGCTACTGGGCGCAGGTGTCTGCGTTTATGCGCCATGCCGAAAGTGCAAGGGGAACGGCATCTTGTCGCCCTCGCGCCGAAACGTGCGTGGTAATAACACAGGCCTGCGGCAGCGCTGCTCCTGATCTTCCTCGCCCCTCCCCCCTGCGGCGTGTAACCGCATGTCGAGGCTATTAGCCCTGGGGCAAAGTGCCGAGTGGCCAGGTAGAAGCGGTCAGCCTCTTCTGCTAAAGCACGGGGATCAGCCGACGCTGTATTGGCAAGTGCCGTCTGCACGTGTGGCGGCATGTGCCTGAGAAACAGTTCGATAAACAGGAAATCAGGCCGTTCTGCACCCAGCAGGTTTAACATCATCTCCATGTGCTCCGAAGGCTTGCTGTCCCCCAAGCCTCGTATAGCCAGCAAGCGTCGGGCCCGCTCTGACTGTGACAACTCGAATATTCTGAGTAGGTGCGTCTTAAACGCCTCATATTTATTCCGTGCAGGCGGAGCTGTTATGAAGCCACCGTCCTCGCCGCTGTAGTGCTCCCGAGGCTCGAGACGACGTGGTAATATCTCGCGGCCTCGTAGGGCGAACTGCGCCTCTGTTTGCGCGAACCACGCCGCCGCAGAATGCTCCCAAAACTCCGGCAATCGAATAATAACGGCATCGTCTGCCATGTTCGGTTCGGTCCCTGATACTTCAGCGAGACCAATGTCGGGGTCACCAGTGTAGTGCCGAGAGATGGGAGTCGGAGACGGTAGCTCGAGTTAGAGCGAACAGCATTTATTTAGTACACACATACAACATGCTACTGCTACGTTGCGTGTAGTCGACTCGTGTGTGGTGGCAGGAAGTGCCACCTCATATAATGTTCGGGCGGAACTCTTGTTCCTAACAATAGTTCCGTGGGTGAATTATGTACAATTAACAATCACTACAACCTTGACATTTGTCTGTTTTGCCCATTTTGTCTTTCTTTTACTGCTGTGAAGCACTTTGAGCTGCATTTTCCTGCATGAAAGGTGCTGTACAAATAACGTTCATTATTATTATTATTATTATTATTATGACACCATCATGGACTGACACCATGCTCGGGAACAGGGTGAGTGTTCCGTTCACACCACCACCACACAGACGGCCCTACAAACTATCACCTTGTTGAGACACACTGTTCTCTCCTCAAGAGGGACCTCCAGACGGCCCGGGAGTGCTGTTCTAACACTCAGCGGCCACGTCAACGACGGCTCTCAGGCGCGAGGCTGTGTACACACACTGCGGGGGGGGGGGGGGGGGGGGGGGGGGGGGGCGGGGATGGGCAGGGAGATGGGGGGAGGACAGGAGGATTCACACTTTCTCTCCGGCTCGTTCTCTCCTGTGCGCACGTGCACAAACAAACAAACAAACGCAATGGTGCCTGTAATTCACACTTTCTTTCTCACTCATTTCCTCACGTACGAAGGTGTGTGTGTGTGTGTGTGCGTGTGTGTGTGTGTGTGTGTGTGTGTGTGTGTGTGTGTGTGTGTGTGTGTGTGCGTGTGTGTGTGTGTGTGTGTGTGTGTGTGTGTGTGTGTGTGTGTGTGTGTGCGTGTGTGCGTGTGTGATCAATAAAGGAATATCTTCTTATCTTATCTTATATGCGTGCACACAAACACACACAGGTACCTGGGGGGGGGGGGGGAGTGGGGTCGCATCCCAACAGAGTCAAGTTAGCCTTCTGATCATTATGCTCCTCCATAGGAGCTCTACAGGAGTTCTACAGGACAGTAGCTCGGGAGGTAGAGCAGTCGTCTGGCAATCCGGAGGTTCCCGGTTCGATTCCCGCTCCTCCTCCCGGGGCACCGTGTCGATGTGTCCTTGAGCAAGACACTTAACCCCTAATTGCTCCCGATGAGCAGGTTGGCACCTTGCATGGTCGCCTCCGCCATCGGTGTGTGAATGTGTGAGTGAATGTTTGTGTGAATGTGTGTGTGAATGTGTGAGTGAATGGGTCAAATGTGAGGAATATATTATCATGTCCTTATAAATCTGTGTTGAGATATCATGTTATACAGCGTGACTTTCAGTTTGACCAGCTTGACTGGTTAATGTGTGTATGTCTCTTTAAGAAGACTCCAACATCTCCCCAGCCATAACAAAATTGTTGTTGCTTCCAGTGACCGAGAACCATTTTTGTTTACCTTCATCATCATATCTGATATTATGTTACGTCTGACAACTGTGTATTTAATGTCTGAACAGAACTCTTGGTCAGTCTATGGCCAGACGCTAATGTGTTAACATGTTGTCTCTGACTGTAAACTGTCCTTTCATTGTGGCCACGGTGAAATAAACTGTCCTATTATTATTAATAATGACTCAGAATGATTTGTAAACGGCTCATCGTTTAGTCCTTTAATATTTCCCATTACAAGCGCTATATAAAAGAGCAGCCATTTACCATTTACAGGAGTTCTACATGTGCTGGGGGAACACTGCGCTCTCATTACACACGGCTTCCATTTAGTCCCCAGTGAACTCATCTTCAAAAGAGAGAAAAGGGACTGTCAACGCGGTTCCGCTCAACCTTTATTTCTTCACAGGGTGCATTTGAAAGTAGTCGAGAGGATGTTTGGGCAACCTGCCTTTGTCACTGAGGGGAAATGGGCGTAATTCAAGAGAGGTACGAGTCGACCCTCCTCCGCACAAATGGATGGACGGGCTGGCATGAATGTGAAAAGTAGGTGTGAAGTGACCGATCTTTTGCGACAGCAAACGACACCGCCTCTACGCCGACCGACGCCCCCCTGGTTAAGCACAGGTCATTGACACCAAGCCACAAACACCCAGGTCCACCTGCTCTACCCATTGAGATACACAGGGAATGGAACCCCGGCAGGGTGGTGTAGTGGTTAACACTGTCGCCTCACAGCAAGAAGGTCCAGGGTTCGATTCCCGCTTGGGGAGCAGGTTTCCATGATGCCAGTTACCCAGGTGGGGTATCTCCCAGGCCCTTCTGTGTGGAGTTTGCATGTTCTACCCGTGCTCGCAAGGGTTTCGCCCCCGATAAGATAAACCCAATGGAAAAACATGCACAACAGATCGCTAACGCTGTGGCGAAGACGGGCGGAGCACTTGGATTGGTCCCCGGGCGCGGTACCTCGCCGACGCCCTATCTGCTCCCGGCTGCCCATGGGGGGAAGGACAACGGGATGGGTTAGGCGCAGAGACTCTATTGCATCGGCGACTGAGGAAAGACAATGCATGTGTGTGTGTGTGTGTGTGTGTGTGTGTGTGTGTGTGTGTGTGTGTGTGTGTGTGTGTGTGTGTATCCCGGTGTGTGTGTGCCGCTCCAATTGCATGTCCAGTTCGTTGCATGCCGATTAAAGACCCCCTAAAGAGGTCCTGCATTATAACCCTGGCAGTGTTAATACCACGCTCTACCCATTGACCTACACAGGGAATGGAACCCCTAACCCTGGCAGTGTTAATACCACGCTCTACCCATTGACCTACACAGGGAATGGAACCCCTAACCCTGGCAGTGTTAAGACCACGCTCTACCCATTGAGCTACAGCTACACAGAAATGGATTTTTGAAAAAGGTATGTTTATCCTAAGACCCGTACCTAGTGGTTAAAAGCCACTCCCAGGTGGCTGTTTCTAAACGGCCCAACCTGACTGTCCCCGGGCCTGAGGGGCTTGGGAAAGGTCACAGTAAAGGTTCATGGTTGAGTCGCTCATGACCCGAAACACCTGACCTGACACAAGGAATCCACCCATGGACCAATCAGATGTCCCAAGGTGACCAGAGGTGCATAGGAACTGGATTGGCAGGGGGGGGGGGGACCATGAAGCATGAGCAAGTTATGGTGGGGGTTCCCAACCGTTTGTCACAGGTGACCCCATACTGAAATTAGAAAATTCCTGCTGATGTTTACTTTCTAATCAGGGGGCAAAAAACATATCTTTGAAAGCAAAACGACAAGGCAGACAGTGGCTCCTCAGCAGCGAACTGTTGCCAGGTCAAAGATAATGACCAAATATTTTAGTGATTTTTTACATCGGACGGTCCCAGCTTGGGGTCACGGCAAGTCAAGTCAAGTCAAGTAAATTTTATTTGTATAGCACATTTCTAGGCAGCGGCAGCTGGCACCAAAGTGCTTCACAGGCAGGTTGATAATAAAGACAAAAAGAATACAATGCAAGATATAAAATTAAAAAAAACACAGTAAAACAATGAATGTAATAAAAGCAGGTAGGACACAGTAAAACAGAGAAGTTTAAAAAGGGCCAGGGGTCTAGTGGTGATTAAGTGTGTGTGGGGGGGGGGGATAGGCCAGGGAGAACAGGTAGGTTAAAGAGAGGGGAACCTGAGTTAAAGGTTAATCGGTGATCCAAACATAAACAAATGGGCAGCACCAGCCAAAATAGAAAAGAGCAACGGAGCACTTGATCCACAGACTTTTATACTAGACAACAGGAGAATGTCAGCTTTTAACCGTATTTGCTGCATCTTGTGGCTGTAAAAGGATTGTTTACCTTGCTAATGTTAATAATAATAGAATATACCACACATTCATCATAATGATATGCCACACATTCATCATAATATACCACACATTCATCATAATGATATACCACACATGCATCATAATAATATAATATACCACACATTCATCATAATGATATAATATACCACACATGCATCATAATAATATACCACACATTCATCATAATAATATAATATACCACACATTCATCATAATAATATACCACACATTCATCATAATATACCACACATTCATCATAATGATATACCACACATTCATCATAATAATATAATATACCACACATTCATCATAATGATATAATATACCACACATGCATCATAATAATATAGCACACATTCATCATAATAATATACCACACATTCATCATAATAATATAATATACCACACATTCATCATAATAATATACCACACATTCATCATAATGATATAATTTTAAAAAGTATGTAATGCAATTAAAGGAAGAAAGAAATGGGGGGGGGGGGGGATAACCTCTGAAAAGTCCAAATAAAGTAGGACGTATAAATAGTATTGAATACACAAAGAGAGAAACTGTATCCCTGGAGCACTGTTTGTAACTAGAAATCATCTGTTGAGCTGTGTGCTCCCAGCCTCCACCACACAAAGAAGCATCCTCTAAACTACAATGCTGGTTCGCTTTGTTTCAAAGGGGGATTTTTGGGGGGGGGGATTTTGTGTCAAGATTATAAACAATATTCAAGCATTTGTAACTAGTTATTGTAGAGGAATTTTCTTTTCGTCTTCTGTTTTCCCGCTGCAGCTTTAGGGGTGTCACAGAGAGAAACCTGACTGAGGAATGTTGTTTCTGTCTGGGAGTTCTAGTGACTGGCTGGTCCTTAAGGTCCCCCTGAGTTTGCTCCGAACGGGGCACATCTGCATTTTGCTTTGATGCCCCTCCAGATCATGGAATGAACTCCAACAGGATTTGTTTTGGCAGTCTGTGAGAGTTGTTGTATGTTAATTCTTTTTTTTGTGGAGGACATCTTCAGTGTTGCAGGATTTTGGAGAAAGCATGGCACTTGAGACAAGACACACTATATCCTATATAATTGTATATGAATTCCTCTTGTTTCTTTGTTTACATACATTGCTTACAGCTTGTGTTATATTACGTTTGATTGTATTTTCTATTTTTTGTGGCCATCTTGGTCTATATAACCTATTGTCAATAATGTCATAATTTGTCAAGTAATTTGTCAAGTATACTATTATATACTTATTGTTTATGTGTCTTGTAAGCCCATATGGCTGGACATACACCTGTATGTAAGACACGAAAATAAAAAAAACATCAAATCAAATCAAATCAAAAACAACAGTCCTTAAAGCTTGAGATTCCCCCCTCTGTTGCAGAGTGTAAAACCTTGATCTCCATCCTCCCAGTCAAACGAGTTGTAGCCTATACGTGTTTTAGTCGATTGTTATCCTTACTTGTCCAATTGTTATGATTGTATACGCTGTGTGATTTTAAACGCCTTTTATTTCTTCTTTTGCTTAACTCTGTATGTACACTCGACGTGACTGTAAATGAGGGAAACCCCAGTTGCCTTATTTCGAGTTATTAAATAAAGGTTTGAAATGAAATAAAATGTGAGAATCTGTCCCACGAAGATCTGAATGACCCTTAATTAATAAGTTGCTATAAATCTGTCCTCTGTCATGTTATCCGTTATTATACAAACAAGTTAAATTGCCCATCTACAACATAATCATGTCTTTTCTGTGTTCGTCACCGTCAGGGATCTATGTTAAAAGTGTCTCAAATAGGAGAAGATTCACTTGTTTTTCCCGCGTGTATCCGTGCACTACCACCACCACATCGTCGTCAGAAATGTTGGCACACGATAACAGATTAACAACATCTCTTGTTGCCGGGGAGTCTTGTTGCCGGGGAGTCTTGTCCACCGCTGGTGATGATGTGTATCTTACCACCCCCGCCTGCCCCCCCCCCCCCCCCCCCCCCCGCTGCCCAGACCACAGCCAGCCTGTGGGAAACACTGGAATTCATCTGATGGTCGAGGCAGCTCCTCGTTGTGATCACAATCAGATGATATACATCATTATACACTACAACAACTTGGTGGGAAGCAGCCGGAGGGAGGTGGAGGTGGCAAACGTGGCCTGGGTGAGTCCTGTCCGGGGGGGGGTTAGGGGAGGAGGGGAGGGGAGGGGGGTTGCCGTAAATTACTCTCCTCCCTCCCTGCATTCACACAGGAATGGCAGAGCAGCTCTGAACTTGCACTAGTACGGAGTAGAAAGGAGCTGTGGGAATGAGAGCCTGACCCCCCGCCCCCCCCGCCCCCCATCCCCCAGGAGAGGACTGGGGTCACCCTCCAACATCTCTTCTACGCACCAGAGAATGCAGGAGGGCAATCTATCTAGAGCACCAGCAGATAGTTTGCTTTAAAACCACCTGTGGTTTTCCCCCAAGTCATTCTGGTGTCTCGACACAGAATCGATGTCTCACGCCATTTTTCATCTAATTACTGAAATATTTGATAGCTATAGGCCTACATATACATATATATATAATAATCCTGATACACCCCTGCCATAGGCTTTCAGTGCATCTGAAAATGATAACGCAGTACAGTGATATATAACTGTAGACGAGAGAAAGTCTGACTGTGCAAAACAGAAGTAGAGAGGGCATCTCTGAAGGCTCATGGGGAGTGATTAAAACACACACACGCACACACACACACACACACACACACACAGACACACACACAGACACACACACACACACACACACACACACACACACACACAGAGGAATAACACCCCTTTTAAATTATTCAGGATTTACAGTGGAAAATCCCTCGCAGGTCCCACCCGTCACTCAGTCCCCCTGCTCTTAATACTGTCTCGCCCCTCGCTCTCCTCTCGATTTAACCAGCTGAATCCTGCTTCCATCTGCCTAACTGGACCACATACCACTTTAACATAACCTTTAATCAGAGCAGCATAACTGGACCACATACCACTTTAACATAACCTTTAATCAGAGCAGCATAACTGGACCACATACCACTTTAACATACCCTTTAATCAGAGCAGCATAACTGGACCACATACCACTTTAACACAACCTTTAATCAGAGCAGCATAACTGGACCACATACCACTTTAAACACAACCTTTAATCAGAGCAGCATAACTGGACCACATACCACTTTAACATAACCTTTAATCAGAAGCAGCATAACTGGACCACATACCACTTTAACATAACCTTTAATCAGAAGCAGCATAACTGGACTACATACCACTTTAACATAACCTTTAATCAGAGCAGCATAACTGGACCACATACCACTTTAACATAACCTTCAATCAGAGCAGCATAACTGGACCACATACCACTTTAACATAACCTTTAATCAGAGCAGCATAACTGGACTACATACCACTTTACCATAACCTTTAATCAGAGCAGCATAACTGGACCACATACCACTTTAACATAACCTTTAATCAGAGCAGCATAACTGGACCACATACCACTTTAACATAACCTTTAATCAGAGCAGCATAACTGGACCACATACCACTTTAACATAACCTTTAATCAGAGCAGCATAACTGGACCACATACCACTTTAACATAACCTTTAATCAGAAGCAGCATAACTGGACCACATACCACTTTAACATAACCTTTAATCAGAGCAGCATAACTGGACCACATACCACTTTAACATAACCTTTAATCAGAGCAGCATAACTGGACCACATACCACTTTAACATAACCTTTAATCAGAGCAGCATAACTGGACCACATACCACTTTAACATAACCTTTAATCAGAGCAGCATAACTGGACCACATACCACTTTAACACAACCTTTAATCAGAGCAGCATAACTGGACCACATACCACTTTAACACAACCTTTAATCAGAGCAGCATAACTGGACCACATACCACTTTAACATAACATTTAATCAGAAGCAGCATAACTGGACCACATACCACTTTAACATAACCTTTAATCAGAAGCAGCATAACTGGACTACATACCACTTTAACATAACCTTTAATCAGAGCAGCATAACTGGACC
This sequence comes from Notolepis coatsorum, assembly GCF_963971535.1. Taxonomy (NCBI): domain Eukaryota; kingdom Metazoa; phylum Chordata; class Actinopteri; order Aulopiformes; family Paralepididae; genus Notolepis; species Notolepis coatsorum. The sequence continues at coordinate 68,915,436 of NC_140166.1, read as the reverse complement.
ACATACCACTTTAACATAACCTTCAATCAGAGCAGCATAACTGGACCACATACCACTTTAACATAACCTTTAATCAGAGCAGCATAACTGGACTACATACCACTTTAACATAACCTTTAATCAGAGCAGCATAACTGGACCACATACCACTTTAACACAACCTTTAATCAGAGCAGCATAACTGGACCACATACCACTTTAACACAACCTTTAATCAGAGCAGCATAACTGGACCACATACCACTTTAACATAACCTTTAATCAGAAGCAGCATAACTGGACTACATACCACTTTAACATAACCTTTAATCAGAGCAGCATAACTGGACCACATACCACTTTAACACCACCTTTAATCAGAGCAGCATAACTGGACCACATACCACTTTAACACCACCTTTAATCAGAGCAGCATAACTGGACCACATACCACTTTATCTCAACCTATAGAGGTCAATGGATACATAAACATCACGTAGAATGTGTACTTTCACTTTAGATACTTCAATAGCAAATACGTCTCTACTTTTACTTAAGTAGAATTTAAATGGAGGACTTTTACTTTTACCAGAGTACTCATTTATCTGAGTATTTCTACTTTTACTTAAAATAACACGCCAACATTTTGGGAAATTAGCTTACCGTCTTCTCCAGAGAGAGAGACAAGAAGATGGATACCAGTTTCCCTCTCTGTGTGTTCAGTAGAAAGCTATCTGGCTGCACGTTAGCCTAGCTTAGCGCAATGAATGGAAGCGGACAGTGCCGGTTAGCGCCCTGGGCATTGTCCAACTAACACCTCTCTCGAAGGCTAGCCGGCACTGTCCGCTTCCATTCATTGTGCTAAGCTAGGCTAACGTGCGGCCAGAGTAAAGGAACTGTGTACTTCTTCCACCGCTGCCCAGAAAGATGGGTTCAGCGCCCCGCAGACGGGCCTTGGCGGCTGGGTACACGACTTCCAGGCATGTCTGCGGGCGCTGAACCCATCTCTCTCTGACACTTACTGTTGCACTCCTTCCTGCCCTCCTGTTCAGAGAAGACAAAGAAGCGAAGAGAGGGGATTCTCGAGAGAGAAAAGGGGGATATGAGGAAAGGCTCTCTCTGTCTCTACCCCTCCCTCTCTCCCTCTCTCCTCTACAGACCTTGGACAAAGAGGGAGTCCATCTCCCCAGGTCTCCATAAAGACACTCTCCAGTCTCCCTGGGAGCCTCCACTCCAAACACTGCATTAACATTCTTCCTGCACAACACCCTCTCTGCCTTTAACACACCCCTGCCCCGCGTGTGTCTCTCTCTCTCTCTCTCTCTCTCTCTCTCTCTCTCTCTCTCTCTCTCTCTCTCTCTCTCTCTCTCTCTCTCTCTCTCTCTCTCTCTCTCTCTCTCTCTCTCTCTCTCCTCTCATTCTCTTCCATCTCTCTCCCTCTCTCTCTGACTCATTCTCATCCTCTCCCTTTCTCTCTCCCACTCATTATCTTCCATCTCTCTCTCTCAGTCATCCTATCCCTTTCTCTCTCTCGCTCTCCCCCACTCATTCTCACCGTTTTCTCTCTCCCACTCATTTTCATACTCTCTCTCTCCTCTTTCTTTCTGTCCATTCTCACTCTGGCTGTCCATAACGAGTGCCTCTGGGTGTGTGTGTGTGTGTGTGTGTGTGTGTGTGTGTGTGTGCGTGCGTGCGTGTGCGTGTGTGTGTGTGTGTGTGTGTGTGTGTGTGTGTGTGTGTGTGTGTGTGTGTGTGTGTGTGTGTGTGTGTGTGTGTGTGTGTGTGTGTGTGTGTGTGTGTGTGTGTGTGTGTGTGTGTGGGCGTATGCGTGGGTATGTATTGAAAAGCGACAGCAGCGTTATCTGTTCTTTTCTCTCCTCTGGTTTACTCTTGCGATCCTCGTTCTTTCAGTCCATCCCTTTTTATTCTTGTGGACGCCGCACTGCAAAGTGACACGTACTACTATACACTCACGGCCGGGCTGATGATGTCACGTGCCAGTGCATCATGGGCTTTTCTCGTGTGATTGTCTGAAGCTGACCCATTTGGCTTGGAAACACACACACACACACACACACCTGTCAGTGAGGTGTCTCTTATGTCCCCCGTCTGACACACCTGGATATTTTTTAAAGCAAAGCACCCCATAGACAACAAGGTAATGAGGCAATGTCGCTAACTCACTTAGTCACTCACTCACTCACTCACTCACTCACTCACTCACTCACTCACTCACTCACTCACTCACTCTACTCACTCACTCACTCACTCACTCACTCACTCACTCACTCACTCACTCACTCACTCACTCACTCACTCACTCACTCACTCACTCACTCACTCACTCACTCATACACTCTTGGTTAGCTACTCTGCCCCGCCTAGGTGGTGGCTAAAATGCATGGCACTTTGAGTCGTGTTTTAAGAGAATCTGTACAATGTGTGACCAGTCCTTGTTCCACATTGATCTTTTATCCTGCACACTTTACATCGACATGTTTATTAAGTTACAAGTTCTGTACAACAAGTCAGCAGGACGAGTACAACTCCGGCGGCAGCTAAGGGCAAGTAAGTGATAGCGTTCGTCCAACAGTGTTGAACTTGAGTGCATAGTGGTTTTTTTCAGATATTTTTTGAAGACGGTGGATTTCTGTCCTGCACCCAGTGTTCAGGTGGATTTCTACCCTGCGCCAGTTTTGGATGTGAATACAACTCGACTTGCATCGGAGAAGACAATACGACACGTATAATACGAGCAGTGTTTCACGAGGACACAGGCGTCGTGGTGGAACGGAGCCCAGACGCAGACACAACTGTGCGCCGCGAATAGATCATAGTGATAGATCGAGACCCACACATCACCAAACACCAGCACTCTGTCTTCCATCGGTCACAGTGACTGGTGGTTTCCAGAATCCCCCTGTCACTTCCACTACACCACAAACCCATTTAGAAAAGAGGACTTCGAAACAATGGTTGGGTACCCAGCCAAAGTTGTTGTTGGTATAGAGTGGACAAACTCACCCCAGCCACAGATATGCACAAGCAGTTGGCTGGTGTCAAGATGTCCCCCGTACTGTGTCTCTCTCCCCCCCCCCCCCCCCCCCCCTTAACAAATGAACAGGCAGCTATGACCTATGACCTATCCCTGTGCCCAGGTGGGATGTAGTGGTTATAAGAGACCCCCACGTCTGGAGTTACAAGCACCCCTGCTGGCGTGGAATTCAATCCCACCATAGATCCCTTTTCCTGGCTGGGTCTCCTCCTCGGCCTACTGCACGTCTATTCTCCACTTGCACAATGTGGAGGGCGTCATATCCGGTTACGTCTTTAGCCCGCCCGTAGACTTATTCCGGTCCCCTCACAATACATTGAGTTTAGCAACTTATTCCCGTCAATTAAACAACTTTATCTTTATTTATATTTATTTATTATTAATTTAATATTATTTATATATTTTTTCTTAATGTTTTTGGGCTGTATTGCATGTAAAAAAAAGTGTACCGTTAGAGTTATCCACATTAGCCTTTAGCTCCACCTGAATCCCAATACGCTAATCTGTTAGATATGGGGCGTGAAATGAGACATATAACTCAATTGGTATCGAGGTGGCATCCGTTAGACCCACGTTTGATATTCTGGAAAGAAAGAAGTGACGATAAAGTCGTTTAATTGACGGGAAAAAGTTGCTAAACTCAATGTGTTGTGAAGGGACCCGAAGAAGTTGTTACGTGTGGGGTGTGTTTGTACCCTGATCAGGTGTTCCCAGTGTGATGTGTAATGTCTGGTTGTAGTTCCCTGTCCTGGTCTTGTAGTTCCCTGACGTTTTCCCTCCCAGGTGTATCCATCTGTAATCAGCCCAGGTGTGTCTTGTCTCGTCATTCCCTTTGTGTATAACTGTTCCGGTCTCCCCTGCATGGGTGGCTGATCCTGTTTGTACAGTCCTGTGTTTTGTTTGTCGTTATTTTATGTTATTCCTTTATTCACAAAACCCATGGTAACTATAATTAAACATATGTTTTTTGTTACTCTGGCTATCGTTTCCAATTATGTTACGTTGACAAGACGACGAGCACTCTTTTAGTCAGTCTACGGGGCTAAAGGCGTAACCGGATATGGCGCCCCCAAATTGTGCAAGTGGAGAATAGACCTATCTCAAACCCTGCCCCTTTTCTTGATCCTCCAATCACAGCTGTCACTTACCGAGGAAGTCCGAGCTGTGATTGGAGGATCAAGAAAAGAGGGCAGGGTTTGAGATAGGTCCATTGTCTCAACAAAGAAGCCATACCGAGGGGTGTCGTTGACCTCCCACTTCCACTCAAAAACATAATTTTTAATGCATTAAAAGAAAAAATCTCCACCTACCAGTCCAGAACACGTGGATATGGCCGCCGACGAGGCCGAGAGGTTGCGTATAAATCCCTGATAGTGGCAGCCGTGAAAGTCCGCGGCGTCCTCCGTCGTCGTCACCGTGGAGATGCCCTCCGACCCCAACACCTGCACGGTGAACCCCGGGCCGACCACGGGGGACGGCCGCAGGTCAAGGTGCATGTCCCGCCCGAAGGCCGAGAGCCGGTAGTGCAGCACCGGAGCCCCCCCCTCCGGACGGTGAGCGCCGGCGCCGGCGAGGGACCTCCGGCCGCGACCGCCCCGTCTGGTCACGTCGTGGCTCACGTACGCCCCCCCGGCGTCCACCTCCACGGGGGTCACGAACACATAGTCTGGTGGGGGGGGGGGGGGGGGGGGCAAGGGAAGAGGTCAGCTGACGTAAACAACATAAACAAAGGGGGAAATCCACCCTAGAATATAATTGACACGTTGTTTTCATAATATTGTACACGCTCAAAGGGCGGGATCCACAAAGAATGGATTGCACGGTGCTAATTGCACCCCTTACTTTCAATTCATTATGAATTGAAAACAGGGGACCCTGATGTAAACAAGACGAAAGTCTTTCTCTGGCCTGCATCCCCTTAACAATTGTGTGTATTGAGCCGTACTGTATTGTACCCATTCTGCAATCTGTTAATACAATTTTCAATCAATCAATCAATCACCGTGCAAGTGTTTATTTGTGAAATTTTAACAAGTCTCCTCCTTAAGCTGAAATACCAGAGACAAGACTCTGTGGTGATGACATCATCAAGAAGAGACTAATCCCGATGACAGCATCCCTAGAGTCTCGCCTCGAGAGACTAATCCGGAAGCTCACGTTCTATTATGTGAACGATGCAACAGCTCCCAGGACACAATGACAGCAGTACCCATGGCGATTATACTGGGATATATAGGTAAATTTTCTAAAAATTCTGGGAGCCCGCAAAGTTAGTCGGTCACTCACTGTTAGGGTGACCAGGTGTCCCCCTTTTGGTTGTACTGTCCCACCATTTGACCGAACGTCCCACATATTGAGAGGATGTCCCTCTTTTTGAAGCAAAAAAAAACATTGGTCTCTGTGAAGACCATGTTATTCTAATAAAAAAATTTACATTATCTATCTGTCCCACTTTGTCCCACCAAAATCTTACGGTTGTCCTGCTTTTGGACTTTTTGGATCTGGTCACCCTACTCACTGTCAATGGACCAACTCCAAAAAGTGTCACTATAGATGACATCACTTGATGCTCTGACTTCCAGCTCAGGGAATCAGTCGACTCAACCGTCACAGATCCCTGGTATTCTTTTTAGGGTGGATTTTCCCTTTATAGGGTCACAGGCTGATTGATTGTACCGGTGTGCAGGGAGCAAAAAACAATGTTACAAACGCAACAACAACCACCGTACGTACGTGCGCGGCAGAAAGATATACCCAGTGCAGCAACAAGCTAACATGTAAACCTATAGCAGGTGAAACGGTCAGTGCTGTAAATCACAAGAATCGCATATGGTCTTTATAATATATAATAGGTCGGCATGTCGTATAATTGGCAGCCTAAACTTTTAAATCCATGTAATGAGATTTAGGCCAAATGTTTTTCAGAGCCAAAAAAATAAATATGATCCATTTCATCTGGCTGCAGGTTTTATATTCCGCACTCTATAATAAAATAAACATTTGCCCAATAATCACTCCAATATATATCCATATGGTCAAACCACGGTAAGATCCCGCCATGCACGTAATAGGAGCGCAAGAAACTATTCAAGAGCCCCCCCGCCCCCCCCCCTTATCGGTAAATCAAAGCATCTAGTAGATAGATAAATATGTCATACATGTAGGTATGCATTTGGTTATGTGGGTGGGTATAGGTTTGTAGGCAGGTGGGTGGGTGGTTATGTTATTACGCAGTATGCAGCATGCATGTATGTACTGTGTGTGTATGTATACGTTTGTATTAACACGTATCTTTGGAATGTATTCTGGTATTTTATAACATGTATAGTTTTGTATTTTTGTATGTTTTGATTTTACAAAACAGGGAAAGTTCTTCTCGATAAGCCTCTATAGGCTTCTTCTCCTTCACAATATGGTTATAACTTATTATGTCTTTTTTTTTTTTTTTTTTTTTTTTTTTTTTTACTTTTGTTTAACTGTGTTAATAAATAAATACAAATACAAAAATGATGTGAACTTGAGGAGAGGGGAACCCCTTTCTCCCACTGACTGGCCGACGACGATAATAATAGAGACGGATTTGCAGATAACAGGGATATAATAATAAAAGCGTTATTAGTTTCAAGTTTCTTTAATAGTTGTCATACAGAAGTACAGAATACTTGTATACAAAACGCTTCTTCCTGTTACGCTCCAGGCGTTATTATCCTACCTGACCTGGCTGTCGACTCACCTGACTGGAACCATGACAACAACACATAATGGCCTTACGACCCCTCCATCACCATCATCATCATCATCATCATCATCACCATCAGTCACCGCGTGTGAAGAATAATAGGCTACTAATATAACTGCCTGTTTCACGCCGGTTTATTGACATGCATAATAAGGACCATAAACACAACGCCTGCAGAAGAAGAAGAAGACGAAGAAGAAGGCTTCACTCACCGTGGTTGAGTCCTCCGGGGGTGTCGGTGGGAATAAACGGGACCGACGCGGCGGCGCTGTGCGCGGACCCGGGGCAGTGGATGTGCAGGGTCTGCAAAACAAACCGACAGGTAGCAACAAGTTGTGAGCTCCAAAAAAAAGAGTCTGCAAGGTCTAGACGCACGAAAAAAGTATTTCACAAAGTATGGATATATAATATATAGCGTGCTGCGTGCATTTAAACTAGAACCATCATCATGTCACCTGCCTTGAGAAGGCTCCAGGAGAGGAGGGCGGGCAGCACCCGGACCGGCGTGCAGCTCAGCAGCGGGATGGGTAAAGTCCAGATCAACAGAAAGAGACAATCCATGATGATGATGGTGGTGATGGCATGCAAGATATACTATCCCGTCACCTCCTGGAATAATAACGCAAAAGTAGTAGGTATAATAACCCGCGGCGGCGGCAGCGCATAATGCAATGGACATGCATTACTTTACTACTAGTCTCTCTCTCGTCTCGACTCTATATCTACATCTCAGTCTCTCCCTCGACTCTCTCTCGTTCATGTGAAGTCCGCAGGTTCCATTTCGCCGGGGCTGCTCTCGGTTGGGTGAAGCGCGCTCATGCGCCCGGTTGGGGCTGTTCTCTGGGGTAACGCGCACTCATGCGCCTGGCTGGGACTGCTCTGTTGGGCGACGCGCACTCATGCGCCTGGCCGGGGCTGCTCTCTGGGGTAACGCGCACTCATGCGCCAGGCTGGGACTGCTCTGTTGGGCGACGCGCACTCGTGCGCTCGGTTGGGGCTGCTCTCTGGGGTGAAGCGCACTGATGCGCCGGGCTGGGACTGATCTCTGTGTTGAAGCGCGCTCATGCGCCTGGCCGGGGCTGTTCTGTTGGGTGACGCGCTCTCATGCGCCTGGCTGGGGCTGCTCTCTGGGGTGAAGTGCGCCTGGATGGGGCTGCTCTCTGGGGTGAAGTGCGCCTGGATGGGGCTGCTCTCTGGGGTGAAGTGCGCCTGGATGGGGCTGCTCTCTGGGGTGAAGTGCGCCTGGATGGGGCTGCAGGTACGCGGGGATCAGCAGCGGGCAGGATGCTGACTGCGCTCTCTCTCTCTCTCTCTCTCTCTCTCTCTCTCTCTCTCTCTCTCTCTCTCTCTCTCTCTCTCTCTCTCTCTCTCTCTCTCTCCTCTCTCTCTCTCCTCTCTCTCTCTCTCTCTCTCTCTCTCTCTCTCTCTCTCTCCCTCGACACTGAGCTGTGTGACAGTCTCTGCTAGACGGTGGAGGAGCACTCAGCACCAGTGGCGAGCAGCCAATCAGCGCAGAGCATCATTCACTAGTAAAAAAAAAAAAAAAAAAAAAAAAAAAAAGAGAGAGAGAAGAGAAGAGAAAAAGAAAGGCGAACCTGTCTGCAGACAACTCATCTTTTTAACCCTTTCACTGCCACACTACAGAAGGTTAACCCTTTACTATCACACTATACCGTCGGTTACCGTCGGTAGTGTGATAGTAAAGGGTTAACCTTCTTCTGTAGTGTGGCAGTGAAAGGGTTAACCCGCTGTCGCGTATAGCAGTGAAAGGGTTAACCCGCTGTCGCGTGGCAGTGAAAAGGGTTAACCCGCTGTCGTGTGGCAGTGAAAGGGTTAACCCGATGTCATGTGGCAGCGAAAGGGTTAACCTTCTGTGTATACTGTCGCAGTGAAAGGGTTAATCGTTTGGTAGCGCAGCGGTGAAAGGGTTATTATTAATAGAGCCTTCTGTTGATTTTTATCAAATGTTTTGCTCCACACATTTTATGTTCTTTTACCAATTTCTTTGACCAGTTTTATTTATTCTTTATGTTTCTCTTACTCTGCTACTATAGTTTTAGCGTTCTTTTGACTGTCGCTATGAATTGAAAATGGGGGACCCTGATGTCTGGTCCGCATCCCCATAAAAATGTTGTGTATTGAGCCGTACTGTACTGTACTGTACCCATTCTGCAATCTGTTAAATAAAGTTTTCATTCATTCATTCACTCCTTGCTAGCGTTAGTCTTGCCTATTTTTTTTTAAATTCTTTCTCCCTTTACTCTTGCTAGTTATTATGTTCTTTTAAAATGTATAGCGCTTTGAGATTTGCTCCACAATTATAAAGCGCATTACAAATCAAATATATAATTATTATTATTATTGTTGTTATAACTCTGCAGAGCGAAGCGATTAAACTATACACTTCTATACCCCGCCGGTTCTTGTTGTTAAACGAGTCCCATTGATTCAGATTCGGATAGTTTTATTTGCCAATATATGCAACAAGTATACAATAGGATTCTTATACTCTCCCTTTGCTCCACAGCATAACAAAATAAAAAGCAACAACTAACAGAATAAAAAAGCAGGTATTTATATATAGAACGTTCTGGGGTTTAATAAAAGACAGGCGGTCGAATTAAAGCTGCATGCCGCAAGGCACTTGGATTAGAAGTGGCGCTCACTTCATCTGTGTGTTTCTCTGAGAGTCCTCCTAATTGTTGTGAACAGGTGGTCTCTCTCGTTGCAGAGTCTCTACCTTCTCAGCAGCAGACGGTGTCACTGTCTGGTCATCATCAACACCTGGACACTGGAATGCGCAGAGACAGCTGAGGAGGGTAGGCGAACTGCCCGCTCTTCTCACTATAAAACATTCACACTCTCCCAGTCCCACCTGAAGCCGTTAAGGCTCTTCTCACCTCCTGTTTGCTTGTAGCGGGAGACACAGAGGACAGCAGTGTAGCGAGTTATGGTGTTTCATGTTAAATTAAAGACGCTATAGAGCCTACACACTTCAGAAGAATAGCCTGCAGGGGCTGAGCAATTAGGTTTATCCATTTCACATCCGCCGCCCACCTGTGTGATGCATTGTGGGATTTGTTTATTATATAGTGAGCCTAAAGTAGGCTAATGATAAAAAAATACACATTATATATATATATAGTGATATACTCATTTGAGGATATTTATAATTAGTCTCTTTCGTCACTAGGGATGGGTATCGTTAGGATTTTATCGATACTACTACTCCTATCGATACTGCTTAACGGTTCGGTACTTTATCGATACTCTTATCGGTTCTTTTTGATAATTTTTTTATGATTTTTATATTTGCAGTTGAGAGCATTGGTCATCTCCCTACAGTAAAGATTAGAAATGATTGAATTATTGTAAATTTGTGTGGAGTGGTGGGAATAGCTGCTTCAATAATAACTTATAACAACAACAGACAAGTTAGACAACTATGTATACAAAAAAAACGATATACACTGAATGATTAGTTGTTACCTAAAGTCCTTGGACTCCACTGTAGAGAACGGGTGCAGGCCTTTGACAACAAACTTTGTCACAGCCCTGTGACACTCGTTCACCCTATCCTCTGTCATCTTTCCTCTAGCTGCTAGGGAGAAAGGACTTTGGGTGGTGGAGGTAGAGGGAGGATGTGTGGTGGGCTCACTGGGACACATTGGTGGCTGACCTCAGCTTGACGATCTATAAAAAGTTTTTAGATTGTAGTATTTGTAGCTAAACAATTATTTTGTTTATTAGCCTATTTGTAATAATTCGTTATTAGCCTAGGAAACTCCGTATCTTGGCTTACCGGCTGCAGTGGACGTGGATGCAGATGGACCACTGCGCGCAAGGCAGTCGAATACGGCGCATTTCTGCAAACTAATATAGTGTTTTGCAAACAAATGTTTTGATAGATTGCTCGTATTGCCACCCTTACTGGCAAATGTTTTGTTGCACTTGTGAACGCTTCGCTCTATCCGCCATCACGACTCAGTCCATGCAGAGCTGTCTGTGTCTGTGTGCAGCGCGCGTCAGCACGGAGACAGCGCTGAGATGCTTCCAGCTGCAGCACATCAGGTGTGCGGGGCTTGTATGTGCGGGGCTTGTAAGCGCTGCGGTCTGACGTGCTGCAGCTGCATACTATTGACAGCGCTTTCATTAAGGAGTACCCGTATGTATGTGTAGCGCGACTCGCGAGGAGTGTGTAATAATGACTCGCTGCGACTCGCTTCTCGTGCAGAGACAGAGAGAGGAGAGATCGTTCGCAACTTTTAAATAATAATAATAATAATAATAATAATTTCTCTAGAGTATCGATAGCAGTACCGAGGACGTCGGAGCTTATAAATACTCCGGTATTTTCTAATATAGTACCGGTTCCCGTTTAAAACCGGGGTCCGGGGGGCATCCCTATTCGTCACTATTTTCACTATTCCTAGGAGGAAAGGAAGAAGTTCCACACTTACAGATCAGAATCAGAATCAGAAAGGTCTTTATTGCCAAGTAGTTTTCACATACAAGGAATTTGACTTGGTCGTTTTCGGCATAGACATATATAAAGGCTATAGATGACTCACCCGTGCTGCTGGCCAATGGAGACCGACGTGGCCACATGGCGGCCATCTTGCCACAGGCAGCACGCCCACTCATAACATGAATGTCTACGGTCAGGGGCGTATCTAGACCCAGCACTTCAGTAGGGCACAGAAGGGCACCAAAAACTATGAACTTGGAAAAAAAATTGGCCGGTTTTGGCCGGTTTGTGGGCGAAAATGGGTGGATTTTGTAACTATTTTTTTTTAACTTTATTTCAGTTTTAGGGTTAGGTTAGGGTTATGTTGTGTTATTTAATTATTTTGGGGAGCCAGCCCCCCAAACTCCTGAAATGCATAGAAATCTATGAAATAAATAAAACAATCTGACATTTATATTAAAAAGAGCTAGCCACCCAAACCCCTAAAATACATAGAAATCTATGCATTTTGGAACAGTTACTATATATATAGTCAAGAAAGCATTTAGTCATACTTAAAGTTTAAAGTGCTTTACTTGCATTGAACATTGCATTGAACATTGAACATTGAGGAGACATCATTAGAAAGCACAATGTATGTTTCCATAGTTACGCAGATGACACACAATTGTACATCTCCGCTGAACCAAATGATCACACAGCTATAAACTCCATTTCCGCCTGTCTCTTAGCAATAAACAAATGGATGACGAACAACTTCCTGAAATTAAATGAGGGCAAAACTGAAATCCTACTAGTCAGTCCTATAACAAAAAGAGAAATGTTATAGAGCAATATGGGGCAACTTACTCCTTGGATCAAACCCGAAGTTACAAGTAAGTAACCTACACTGGCTTCTGGTAACATTTAGAATTGATTTCAAGGTCCTCCTCCTTATATACAAAGTATAAACATTGCGATCATCTACTATTGAAGGTTCCAAGCCACAGTCTAAAGAAAATCGGGGATGCAGCCTTTGCTAACTATGCACCAAAGTTATGGAACACACTACCTATGGACATTAGGGAAGCTAGATCTCTTAATATTTTCAGAAATAAGCTAAAAACGTACCTCTTCACCATAGCCTTCTAATACACCCCGCTGTTGATTGTACTGTAGCACTATTTTACTCTGGCCATTCTATTGCATAATTTTACTATCTATTCTACTATTCTATTATTGCACTGTATTATTGGTGTGCAAACCAGTCAACTTACAAAAAAGAGCCTGTTGGAGGATTTCAACAAGATAAATGCAGTGTAAAATATTTCACTATAATATTTCAAAGCGAAGTAAAAAATATTATAATAATTATTTGATCATGTTAAATGATCATTTGATCATGTTAAAAAAGGGAAAATAAAAAACATTTGTTAAAAAAATAAAATAAAAAAAAATTATCACTGGGGCACAGATGATCATCAGTAGGGCACGTGCCCTACTGATAGTGGTCTAAATACGCCGATGGTGCATGTACTATTGAAATAACCATAGCTTGCAAAATGTTCTACCGATTTTCAAATGGTTTGCTTTGTTATAAACGTCAGAGATGTAGTTATAGATCGTATAGCTTATGCTCTGCTCTTAGTGGAACTATCCCTTTATCCACTCTAATAATGAATAATTTTCTCCACATGCACACACCCATCCGCCTGGCCACACCCACATCCGCTCCTCTATATAAGCGGGGTTGTGGCCACACCATCAGCTCCTTCTGTCATGGTCCCAGCCGGGGACCCTTCCTGAACAATGTGAACAATGGTCTTCTGCCGCCCTCTGGTGGCCAAACGCAGCAGCTCCAGATATTGAACCTTCTCAGGCATTTAGGCCTAGGTTTGAATACTATTATTAATGCTATGCTGCCTCTGTTCATGTTGTGTTTCCCCGGTCTAGCTTGTATTTAAAAGGTTATCTTTTCACATATGTTTCCTTTAAGGGTTATCCCTTTACATATATTTTTCTAGTGTGGTGATATCCCCTTTACATATATGTTTCCAGTGTGGAGATAATCTCCTTACATATATTTTTCTAGTGTGGTGATATTCCCTTTACATATGTTTCCAGTAAGATAATCCCTTTACACATGCTTATATTTGTGATGTGAGTCTTCTTTTTACTATTACTTTGTGTTCACCAGTCTTGGTCATGCCTAGCCTTAAAGGTGCTATGCATTATAAATGTCATTTTTCAGTCTCTAGCATTGTATTATAGTAATAGGAGTTCGTATCAATGTGTTTTTGGGCCTAAATACTATATTGGCGAATTCCTCAGCTACAGCCCATCCCCTCTTTGCCTCTAGTAAATCAGGTCATGTTGATTTGACGACCTGGTGCACGTCACAGGGCGCTGTTTATAGCGCACAGTGATGTGATTGGCTCTGTGGTTTTAGTAATGCCCGCCTCCATTCTTGCTACCTGCAGGGTGGAAGGTTTGTCCAGAAGATCACTAATCAGCTGAAGCCTGATGCGGTTCCCTCGGTCTTCGACAGACAGACCGGCGTTAGCTCTCGGGACTCGGGAGCGATCGCTAGCTACTTAGCACCAGCCGGGGCCGGCGTTAGCAACCGGGAGCGTCGTTGAGCATTCAGCCTGCTGGCTACCTAGATCCACTTCAACCAGCGTCGCGGAGCATTCAGCCTGCTGGCTACACAGCTTGTCGGTGTGCTAATAGCCTCTGCAAGCTAAGGGTAGCTGGCTACACAGCTTGTCGGTGTGCTGGAGCCTCTGCAAGCTAACGGTAGCTGGCTCCAGGCTATTAGCACATCGACAAGCTGCTGGAGCTCCCGACGCTCGGCTGGTTGAAGTGGATCTAGGTAGCCAGCAGGCTGAATGCTCCGCGACGCTCCCGGTTGCTATCATGTGCAGGTCCTCTTCTCAGACCTGTGTGGCAAAGCACTGCACATGCATCATGCAAGCTACACATCGCTGCATGTTGATCAATAGTGGCCCACTCGGTGCATCACAGTGGGCTACTATTGTGCTAACAACAACCGCAGTGTCCGGCTTGTCGGCCGGCATGAGTGCTCGATTTGGGGTGGTTCTCTCCTCCTTGTGTGCCCCCGTTCTCGCGGGTGTCCTGCCGGGGAGCTTGTGGACGCGACAACAGCGGCGGCCGTAGCGTTAGTTAGCTCATAGCTATTGTGTACCACTAGCGTTACGGCGGGCTCGAGCACCCTACGGCTGCCGCCGTTGTCGCGTCCATGGGCTCCCCGGCAGGGTACCCGTGGAGACGGGGGTGTACAGAGAGGAGAGAACCATTTTGTGTCGGGCGTGCATGCCGGCCAGCGAGCCGGACGTCGGGATATGTTGTTAGCACAATAGCTACCAAGCTAAGTTATGTTAGCTTCTAACGGTGTATACACAATATGTACAACGACACAATGATTTACATTATTACAAATATGGTAACGTGGTTGTGGCTTTTACAAATAGTGGTAACATATATATAGATAGACAGTACTGCTACATCTCTATATTTATGACATACCATATTTGTATTGCTACAGTACTGCTCAGTACTGCTATGATGGAGACCAGAGAAAGACTTTCGTCTTGTTTACATCAGGGTCCCCCAATTTCAATTCATGGTAACATATTATATATATATAGATAGACAGTACTGCTACATCTCTATATTTATGACATACCATATTTGTATGTAACCTGAAACCTAATCTCTGACGGGGAGATGGGCGGAGCTATTTGGTGGGTGGCTGTCACTCAAAGCATTCTGCTAGTATGGGTGGAGCCAAGCCAATAATAGCCTGCTTTCATGAGGCTGAAAAATGCTGGTTTTGAGTACAAGATTAGAAATATAAAACAATGATTATTTTTGGAATAAAAATTACAGATGTGTTACATAGACTCACAGGAAGTGTGTAAAGTTGCCCAAATAGTGCTAGGAATAGCAGTGCATAACCCCTTTAAACCAGCTGGCGCTCATCAGTAATCACGGGCAGTATTTATTCCTGCCCGTTTCTCACTTCCCTGTCGCGCCATTGCCATTGTTTTGTTTGTCTACCCTTGTGTTCGGTCACGTACCCTGTTCACCTTCACTCCTGTTATTTCCCAGTGAGTCCGTTCCTTATTCCAGCAGTGCTGAGTTTAGTTTTTCCGGGTTTTACAGTTCGCCTTTGTTTTGTATCATTGTTGTTTACTACTGCTAAGTAAAATCCTGTTCACTTTCATTCCTGTAAACCGGCATGATGATGAGTTCATGAGTAGGACAGCTTCTCTACACCGATGGCTGGAAAAATACTGTAAAGAACAGGGCTTATGGTTCGTGGATAACTGGTCCTCTTTCTGGGGGCGCCCTGGCTTGCTGAGAAAGGACGGCGTGCATCCTAACATGCAAGGCGCCTCTCTCTTATCTCGCAATATAGACAAGATTATAGCTTCGGGCTGACAGCCACCCCACAAGCATGCCAGGGTGCAGGCTCTTAGCGAGCCTGCTAGTCATGCTAAACCGATGGAGCCTGCCAATCCTTATACCTTTCTTGCTCGGTCCCTCCTCCACCAGGCTCCCCACTCCTCTCTTTCTATCTCTACCCTTAAACCTGTATACCCAATCAAAACTAGAATATCCCGTTACGCTCCGCTTTACCCAGCTCGTCCTTGTGCGATAAACCATGCCAACTTAATTGCGATTAAACCTACCCGCATGGCTGATAACCGCGCTGCTAAGTATACAGAGTGTGTGAAGGTTGGCCTTATCAACATCCGCTCTCTGCCAACCAAAGCTCTTTTGGTAAATGAACTGATAACAGACCATAGTCTCGACCTATTGGGCCTCACTGAGACATGGCTTAAACCTAATGACTTTCTGCCCTTAAACGAGGCCTCACCCCCTAATTTTAGTAGCTCCCACATCGCACGCACCTCCAAGAAAGGAGGCGGAGTTGCTCTAATTTACGACTCTAAGCACAACTTTACATCCGACGCAAACTGTAAGTTTTCCTCGTTTGAGGTGCTCCTGTTGCATCCCTCTCCACCCAACAGAAAGTGTGGCGGTCTGATTCCTACCTCCACTGCATCCTTTGTAATGGCTGTCCTATACCGCCCCCCAGGCCCTTACACCCTCTTCCTAGATGAATTTTAACATTCATTCCAACAAAACTCTAGATCCCCTAAATAAGGCTTTTACCGACATCATTGACTCTGTCGGTCTCATTCAAATCGTTGACCAACCCACTCACAGTGGTGGGAACACCCTTGACCTAGTCCTAGCCCGCGGTCTCACTGTGTCAAATTTGACCGTCTCCCCCTATGTTCCTGCTCTCTCAGACCACTACCTCATAAAATTTCAAATTGATCTGACGGTTTCTCGCCCAGGCAGTGTAGAATCCTACATGAGCCGTCGTATTAACGCCTCAACTGTCCCAATTCTAGTTAACTGCCTACCAGACACCCTCTCTCCCTTCCTCTCTTACTCTGGCCCCCTTGATCTCTTTACAGACAAACTTAATGCCGCCCTTCGTAGCACGCTCGACATTGTCGCTCCCCTTAAACCTAAAATTAAACGTGCTCCGCAAAAACCAACTCCCTGGTTTACGGAGGAAACGCGCTCCTTTAAAAAGGCTTGTCGCAAACTTGAACATAAATGGCGTTCGACCAAACTCGAAGTATTCCGCCTCGCCTGGAATGATAGTTTACGTAACTACAAAAAGGCACTCTCACTTGCCAAAACCTCATATTTTTCCAGGCTCATAAATGAAAACAAAAACAACTCAAAGTTTCTGTTTGACACAGTTGCAAAACTTACGCAGAAACAACCAAGTGCCCTAAACCATGCGTTCTCGGCTAACGAATTCATGAAATTTTTTACCAAGAAAATTAACCTCATTAGAGATGAAATTGTTGCTTTACTCAACAATCAGAGTCCCTCCCAACCTCTGACGGGCATTCCCCCTGACTTTGATTCCAGTCATATGCTATGCTGCCTTGAAAACGTCTCACTTAGTGCCCTCTCTAAACTGGTTGGCGCGGCTAAACCCTCAACCTGTCTGTTTGACCCTCTCCCAGCAACTCTCATCAAAAAACTCTTCCCAACTCTAGGCCCTGCCCTACTCAATATCTTCAACACCTCCTTGTCTACTGGCGTGGTGCCCCTGGCCTATAAATCAGCCGTCATTAAACCACTACTTAAAAAACAATAATCTTAATGAATCATTTCAATCTGGCTTTAGAGCCTTACACTCCACCGAAACGGCGGTTACCAAAGTCACAAATGACTTACTGCTCTCTCTTGACTCAAACCTCACTTCTGTGCTTTTATTGCTTGATCTCAGTGCAGCCTTTGACACTATCGATCACTCGATTCTTCTAGGTCGGCTTGAGAATCATGTTGGCATTCGGGGTCTCGCACTAGCTTGGTTTAAATCCTATTTAACTGATAGAACACACTGCATGGTCTATAATGATTTAACATCTGAGACCCTCCCAGTGCAATGTGGTGTCCCACAAGGCTCTGTCCTGGGCCCTTTGCTATTTTCGATTTACATGCTACCCCTCGGCGATATCATACGCAAATTTGGCATAAACTTTCATTTTTACGCTGATGACACCCAATTATATATACCTATTAAGCCAAATGATTCCTCTCAACTACAAAACCTTGAGGCCTGCTTGCTTGCCGTCCAAAAATGGATGTCGCAAAACTTTCTACTCCTTAATGCAGATAAAACTGAGATGTTAATTGTTGGCCCCCCAAACCACAGAGGCCTGTTTCAGGACATCTCCCTCAACTTTGATACCTGTCATGTATCCCAGAGCTCCACCATAAAAAACCTCGGAGTCATTTTTGATCCCTCCCTCTCATTTAATGCACATATAAAAAATGTCACCAAAATTGCATTCTTCCATCTTCGTAATATCGCAAAAATTCGCCCCATTTTAACTCTGGCTGATGCTGAAACCCTGATTCATGCTTTTGTCTCATCACGTCTGGACTACTGTAATGCACTTTTTTCAGGCCTACCTAATTCAAGCATAAAAAATCTTCAACTCGTGCAAAATGCGGCTGCACGGATACTAACTAGAACTAGAAAATTTGATCACATCACACCAGTTTTGTCCGCCCTACACTGGCTTCCTATCCAAGCCCGATCTGACTTTAAAGTGCTACTCCTCACCTACAAAATTTTAAATGGGCTTGCACCGCTCTATCTATCCGATCTCATCTCCCGATACTCGCCCGCTCGTGCTCTGCGCTCACAAAATGCGGGGCTTCTATCGATCCCTAGGGTTAAAAAGAAATCCGCCGGCCACAGAGCCTTTGTCTACCGCGCTCCCTACCTGTGGAACAAATTACCTGCCGTCATCAGGGGCACCTGCTCTGTCGAAGCTTTTAAATCCCTACTTAAGACTCATCTTTTCTCTCTCTCCTTCAACCTACCCTGATCTCACCTGGTCGGGGACTGACCTTTAGATTAATCTGTCTAGTTTAGTTAGGGTACAGGGTACTACATGGTACTACAGGGTACTACATGGTACTACATGGCACTACAGGGTACTACATGGCTCTACATGGTACTACATGGCACTACATGGCACTACATGGCACTACAGGGTACTACATGGTACTACATGGTACTACAGGGCACTACAGGGTACTACATGGCACTACAGGGTACTACAGGGTACTACATGGCACTACAGGGTACTACAGGGTACTACATGGCACTACAGGGTACTACATGGTACTACATGTGCGCTTTCCTGTAGCGCTCTACGACTGGTGTCATGGCTCTGCTTTGTTGTTGCATCGTATCAGGGGTGAGGGGTCATAAGGGGTGGACTAATAACCCCTCTCCCCTTTACTGATTGGCCGGGAGGTGGGACCTCCTGCCTGTCAGTCTCCCTGTCGGCTGAGGGGTCAGCATGTCACAGGGAGGGGGAAGGGGGGGGGGGGGGGGTTCCCTGGTTCCACTCCATGTTAGGATGGGTTGGTCACGGGATTTCCCCCCAGCCATGGAATACGTCACTGGGCACGTTTTTTCCTATTGGCCATGAGACATCCGTAAGTTGTCAGGCTCTGTGCTGCAGACCGCTGTCATTGTCAAAGTTGGATGATGCGATGCATTCGAAAACTGTTTGTTTTCTTCTCTGCTCTCTATTAAAGTGTGTATTGGGCCGTTGGTCACTTGGCCCAATTGTTGTTACATGTATCTTTTTCAATTGTTACTCACGTAGAGGTCTCTCTGGGGGAACTTCTGTCTTCCCCTCTTATGTAAAGAGCAGAATTGACAGGTTTTACCCTCAGACGCGTCATATGAGACCCGTGTCTGTGTCTTATAGGCCGGCTTCCTGCTGCTCGTCCCAGACAGCATGGAGGAAACGTTGTCTGGTGTTTCTTATTAGAATTTGCCATCGATATGTTTCGGGTTCTTGACGTGCATATAGCGCTGGCCCTGGGTGCTTTCCATGTGGAACCACTTTATGGCTGGCTCGCCTTGGTTGCGCAATTCATATAAACGGCGTTTTCTATGCGGGCGGCTGGGAAGGAGATTTTATCTCTACCGAGCACCAGTGCACTAGGTTAGACTCGACGGCTCATGTGCATCTCCGGGGGGAGATGACGGAGTACATCAAAACATTGGCGGAGGGGTCTCACGCCCATGAGGTGGGCCACCAGGAGCAGTGCATTCGCATACTGACCGTCTTGGTGGCGCCCTCTGTGATGTTTTGGATCGACACACGTACCTACCCCCCTCTTAGGACTGGGGATGGCGGCGTGACTAGGACGCCGGACCAGGTCAGTTAACCCGTTGTCCGCCGGGGCACAGATCTGCTGTTCTGGTACCCAGAAGGACTTTGTGCTTTTCCAGGGGGAAAATGCCGGGTCGGGCCGGGCGTTGCAGGGATTGATGTCGTGGATGTGTGTGTCATATGTATGCCACCACGGGTTGCCCAGTGACGTGCTTGGTCCATACTGTGTTATACCTTGCGCTGTGTTAGGGGGCTTGGTCCCTCTCCATTTGTTTCACCCCTCCCTCCCTGCTAGGACGGGGCTGGGAGGGGACTGTCGGGGAGGTTGTTGTCAACTCCTCTAGGCATCCCTGTGTAGGTCCCGGTCCGCCGGGCCCAGGTCCGAACTCGTTCTCATCGACCTGTTGGCCTGGGTTAACCCTTTGAAAACTGAAACACTTGTGCTGCTTGTATAGCCTGTGTATACACGCAGTTATGTTTCTGAGTTTTCTTTGTGGGTTAAGGGAACAACCACCTCCTGTTAAACTAAACATAGGGGGGTGGTTGATAGCAAAGTTGGTAGCAAAGTCGACTCTCGGGTTGAGGCCGGGCTTGACCCTGTCTGCCCGAGAGTATGCCCCCGCATCTTTCATGACGTCTGCCAATTGTGTCAGCCTCTTCTTTGAACCTCGACCCCGCTGGATTGGGGGGTCGGGTTTGCGGAGGTTATGACATGGTGCACAGCATACCGAACACCCCTTCTGTAACGGATATGTACCGCGATAGTGTGACTACGGTACATAGAAGTAAAACTCACTCCCCAGAGGCATCCAAACTGAGCGCTTAGGGAGGATATCCTTTCTTCGTGCAGCGGTTTGTGATGTCGCCCGCAGTGCGGACGCCCGGGGTTCGACTCCCACTCAAGGCATGGTCGAAGTGTTTGGCAGGTACAGTGTTGTACCGGCTACAGTGGTGCCGTGACCCGGATGCCTGAGTGGTGTGAGTTTAGGGGGGGTGAATGTAACGGATATGTACCACGATAGTGTGACTACGGTACATAGAAGTAAAACTCACTCCCCAGAGGCATCCAAACTGAGCGCTTAGGGAGGATATCCTTTCTTGACGCAGCGGTTTGTGATGTCGCCCGCAGTGCGGACGCCCGGGGTTCGACTCCAACTCAAGGCATGGTCGAAGTGTTTGGCAGGTACATTGTTGTACCGGCTACACTTCCGCCGGGATACTGTTCTTGCAGTAGACCCTTTAGACGCCTGTCTAGTCCGCAGTGCTCCAGGCACAGGTCGAGTTCTGCTCTTGGGGCCTGTTGCCTGGATTGAGGGATCAACCTCCTTGGGGGTTGTCTCCCCGGCACGCCGACTGGCCCCGCAGTGTTGTGGGGGGGTAGCCTCTTGAGGAGAGTGCTTCAGAGCGGCATGCCAAGGGGGGAAGGGCCTGCTCTTGATTTGGGCCCTGTCCGATATGCTGGCAATGTGGGGGGTGGTGTCACCAGTGACCGTCTGGCGGGGTCTCGATGCCGCAGCCTCGTTGGCCTCACCAGGCCCCCTTTTTTTGGGCGGTCCTAGTCCATAGGTTGTCCTAGGGCTGGGACCTCCTCCGCGCTCCGCTGCTGCAGCCTTGCCATAGGGTTGGGTTCTTGACCTTCGACCCTGTGATGTTGTGGGCTGTGACAGGTTTTTTTGGCTTCCCGTCCGTTCCCTGGTGGCATGTGGGATGCGCGCCCAAGTGGTCGTGGGTCCTTCTGAACGAAGGTAAGTCCCACGGTCTGCTCACCCTGTGCGTTTGAGGTGCTAAACCCTCTTCACACAGTCGGATCCGATTCCCTCCCGTCCTCCACTAGGGAGGACCGGGGGGCTCGGGTCCTCGCCGGTTCTGATGGTTGTAGGGGGCCTCAGCGGGTACATCTGTCGAGCTTTTCGCTCTGCTCAGCTCCTGGGTTCCAATAGAGCAGAGCGTAAAGCTATACGATCTATAACGTAAGGTTATCCTATAAGACTTGGGAAGGAGCTGATTGTGTGGCCACGACCCCGCTTATATAGGAGCGGAGGTGGGTGTGGCCAGGCGGAGGTAAATAGGTGTGTGCATGTGGAGAAAGTTATTCATTATTAGAGTGGATAAAGGGATAGTTCCAATAGAGCAGAGCGCTCGCTATACTCACATAACTAGGGTTATAGGATAACCTTACGTTATGAGTGGGCGTGCTGCCTGTGACAAGATGGCCGCCGGTGAACTACACTGGAGCCTTGCACCATCTAGTTATATATATCTATGGTTTTCGGTGCGACATTAACGGGCAGTAACGGAGTAAATGAGTATCCCCTCCAGAGAGAGAAGACCTGCCTTGCACTTGGACGGATATATCCTTGTGAAACCCGTAAACCCTGCCGTTTCGATTTTTACATTCAATATTCCGTATTATGAATACCCCCTCCTTCTGTTGGCCTTATGAATATGAAACAATTATTTGAAACAATGATTCCTGGTTCATCTGAACCCGTGTCTGATCAGCGCTCAGAGGAGATATCTGTAATGTAGATATATCTGTAATGTAGAGATATCTGTAATGTAGCTGTAATGTAGAGATATCTGTACTGTAGATACACATCTGTAATGTAGAGTACTTTACCCCATTCCACAACCACTCGCAGAGTGACATTCATAGTTCCAGGTTGAGTTGTCGTCGTTCCCTGGTTTGAGCAGGTATGTTGAACGGCCCCATTCCCTTGTCTGACTATACTCTGGAAGGACGGTTATACTGTACCAAAGATAGAATATTCGCCACCCAAAGCGGTGTGAGGAGGATTGGCTATCGCTTGCAAACAAAAGGAGGAAAACACAAAGTTGCTTGCCACTTCAGTGAGCCGACGTGTGCTTCAGTAGCACATGGCTGGGGTTCGTTGATCTGAAAATGTGGATATCCTCCAATCACAGACCAGTCACGTCGTTATTGGGGCTTTGCCGACAAAGATCAAAAAGAGCCGCCCCGGGCTCAGTGTAAGCCAGGTTAGGTTATTTTATGGGTCTAGCGGTAAATCTGGGTTTTTAAGCCACTTATGATGGCTAATCATATTTTATTCACAGGCCTATACACGATATTTCAGCCTAAATCCATTGTGTATCAGTTTGCAAACAGGGTTAAGTGTTGGGTTACAGATCTTTGTATGCATGCTAGGTACATTTCCCTTGAAGCGATAACGTGTAATTGGGGCGCCGTTGTTGTAAAGAATCCCCCCACATCCTGTGCGCTTGAAGCCATCGCGTCTCACGTCTCGTTCATTCTAGGCACACGTCAGCTGGTATCGCAAGACGGCCCACCAAGCGGGTCGCGCCGGATCATTTGAGGCTATAGAGCAGTGAAAGTGAGTGGTGTCTTGCAACACAGGTGGTCTCAATTCCCCCCCTACACACACCAGAACGTGATTAATTAACACACAACACATTGTCACTTTAAAGTAAACATTTTATAATGGTTCTCCAATTTGATGATTTAGTCTACTTAACGGAGCGAGACACCTCACTAGATCTACTCCTCTGCCTGATTATCCTTCAAGTTTGGATCCACTGTCTCTGACAGCTGTGGTGGAGAACAGCGTGGTGAGAAAGTGCGTTCTGCTCAGACCAGACCAGCCGACTCATTTTGGACAAAGAGTGAACGTTGTAAATACTTCTCCTTCAAAAACACAACATTTCTAAGCTACACCATCTTGTTGTAACTAAGAGTTTTGCTGGATTTCCTGCATAGATCACTATAATTATCAACTTATAATACGCATTTTACATTGGGTATATGAGATTGAGAATCATTTTTCAGCACAGAGAGTTGTGTGCTGTGAGTCTCATCAACAAGGCTCGGGACCCCCACTGACACCCCCCACTGTGCTACATTAACACACCCCACTGGACTATATATTTGTATATACACTCAAAACTCTTCATACTTGTTCATTCTTCACTGTTCATACTGTTTGCACATTGCTGCTTTATTGCACAGCCCTGCTAAATATTCCATCACACTGTATTGTTATTTCTATTGTAATTAGTGTATTATATTTGACCACATCGTGCATAGTTGTACAGCACTGGCCTATTCCTATTTTAATTAAAATTGTATAATTATATTCTATTCTATTGCGCTTCTATGTTAATTTAGTTTATATTCTATTTAATCTTATTCTACCTTTTTATTTTATTCTACCGTAATTCTCTGTCCGTCAATGTCGCACCAAAAAAACTACCAAATCAAATTCCTTGTGTGTGTAAACTACTTGGCAATAAAGACCTTTCAGATTCTGATTCTGAAATTCATAGTTTCTTTTGCTCTCTTGAACTTGCAGCAACAACAATAGGATATGATCAAAATGAATGAAATAGAATAAAAATATAATAAAAGTAGGATAACGATGAATAAGATAGAATAAAAAATATAAATGGCATAGAATAGCAACAGTAAAGTAGCTCTAAGTTATACTAAAGTGGGCTACAATAGTCTGTCATTAAAATACAATATTAACAGTATATCGTGTGTGCAAAGAATAGCTCTGAATTGTAATACAGTGATCACAGTATGTCATGTATGTCCCTATGCCATAAATGTCATGATGTCATGTATGTTGTGTTATGTCATAAATGTCACTATGATTTGAAAATGGGGGACCCTGAGGTAAACACGACGAAAGTCTTTCTCTGGTCTGCAGCCCCTTAACAATTGTGTGTATTGAGCCGTACTGTATTGTACCCATTCTGCAATTTGTTAAATAAAGTTTTCATTCATTCATTCATTCATTCATTCACAGTGTGTAAGTAGTGTGTTCCTGGTTCGAAGAGGCCAAATGTGCAATAACAAACATTAAATACCTAACCTACAAACACAAGGCTGTTCTGAAGTTACGTCAAGTGTTCCTTTATTAAAATAGATTAGGAGATTTTCAGATTTCCTTTATTTTCTAATGCATCGGAATAAGGGCAACGCTTTCTAGGGCATGTGGAGGCCAGCAGTAAATGTATGTTAGATCAAATCTAATTTATTTGTAAAGCCCTGAATCACAAGGTAATACCCCCATGGGCTGTACAAGTCTTCTTGAACAAGTCAAGAAGAAACATCACAATAAATCAAGAACAAAAAAACACCATAAAATCCAAATATGCGACACTCCCCAATGCGACAACTCCCCCCCCCCCTACATTCCCCAATGAAGATAAGGAACAACTCACTCAAAACCTAGCAATAGGAAAAAAGCACCACAGGCGATGTGGAGGAGATAAACCTTAGATGGGCTGTTCAAAGGGGGGTCCCCCAACTGGATGTCAGCGATATTATAATGTTGCTATGGATGATAGATGGGTGGAGAATAAAACCAGGCGAATAGTTGGTATGTATGTACTATGTAATAAAACACATCAGTTTGCACGTACCACACTTAAACAGATGTGTCCTTCAGTTATTGGTGTAAAGTTGTGGAATTCTCTCCATAGCAAGCTTAAGGGATGTAATAGTGTTTGTCAATTCAAAAAGAATTATAAAAAATGTAGTCAGTATGAAAGTCAAATGTGATCTGAATAGTGCAGATATTTTATTTTTTATTTTCTTCTTTATTATTATTATTATTTAATTTTTTTTTGTTTAATCTGTGGATTGTTTGTTTCTTTGTATATGGTATAAATTATTATTTTGTGTAAATTAGGTTGTACGCCGACCATCAAGTAATACTTGTTTAGTTTAGGAATAGGGGGCAGGTAACTATAAGAATTATTCTTCTTCCTGCTCCTTTTGCCCATGGTATGGTATTTATGATTTTGTATGAAAACTCTATGATTGTATTGCTTCCATGTGGCAAATAAAACTCTGAATTTGAATCTGAATATGTACATGCAATAGCAACTAAGGTACATAAGACAATCTTTGAAAAATGTAAATAAAATAGAGCTAAGATCAACAACAACACAAGGAAAAGCATAGGGAAGCGAGCACTGTTATGAAGATAAGATAAAGGCTAAATGTCAAGAGGCTCGGAGCTCAAAATATCAGAGTCATATTCCATTTGGATGAATGTATGTATGTAAGTGTTTAACATTATGGGAAATGTGCTTACTTACTTACCATCTTCTCCAGAGTCAGACAGGAAGATGGGGGACCCTGATGTAAACAAGACGAAAGTCTTTCTCTGGTCTGCATCCCCTTAACAATTGTATGTATTGAGCCGTACTGTATTGTACCAATTCTGCAATCTGTTAATAAGGTTTTCAATCAATCAATCTATCATGCATGAAATGAATGGAAGCGGATATGGACCACTAGCCTATAGCTGCCAGCCAAAAACACCTCTCTCCCGGTGGTTTTAAGCTCGGCTAGTGGTCTGTATCTGCTTAGGGTGAGTGACCATATTTTCCAAGACACTTCAAATATATTAAAATAAATAAAATAAAATGTACCACACGTTTGTGCACTGGGACCGGGAAACAACCGTCTTTTGTCTGCGTGAGATATTGAGATGCTACATAGTATCTGTTCATAAACACTAGAGAGCATGTGTGCCCTCTCTGCAGCTGCAGTGTGTGTGTGTGCGTGTGTGTGTGTGTGTGTGTGTGTGTGTGTGCGTGTGTGTGTGTGTGTGTGTGTGTGTGTGTGTGTGTGTGTGTGTGTGTGTGTGTGTGTGTGTGTGTGTGTGTGTGTGTGTGTGTGTGTGTGTGTGTGTGTGTGTGTGTGGGGGGGGGCTACAGTATACTGATGGAAATTCCCGCTCTTTTTAGAGAGCCGGTTCTTTTGGTTCCCAAGTGGCTCCTCAGATTTCTTTGTTGCTTAAATACATTTATTACCAAAGATTATGTAAAATGATGTGTACAATTTATTACTAATGTAAAAAACATACATTATATCAAATGTTTATTATTTATATGGCTTCATTTACATACTCAACATGCAGCAGAGTGCAAAAAACATCCAATATTACCGGCGCACTGGAGAGCGGGTTCAAAATCCAATTGTATCGGACGTTTTCCTCCGTGTTGTCGGCCCTCTCAAGTGCAGAGTGACGTACTTTGTCCAGGAAGAGAAAACAAAGGATTTCTTCAAATGAGAATAATAAGGAAACCGTGTGAATAGGGTCAATGGTGGAACAAAGAACTCCTGCACGCTGTCTTCTGCATATTTATTGAGAACGCTTTGGTACAAGGACCATCAGCAGGTCCTCTTCAAGTCAGTCAGAAGATCCTTAGGAACTTCTACTCATGTACAATAGAGAGCATCCTGACCGGCAACATCACCTCCTGGTTTGGGAATAGCACTGCACAAGACCGTAGCAGACTACAAAGAGTGACACGTTCAGCCGAACGCACAATTGGAGGGGGGCTTCCCACCCTCCAGAACATTTACAACAAGCGGTGCAAGGGGAAGGCTAAGATAATTATTAAGGACTCGAGCCACCCGAACAACTGCCTCTTTGAACTGCTGCGGTCAGGCAAGCGATACCGGAGTCTTAAGGCGAGCACAGAAAGACTCAGAAGAAGCTTCTATCCCCAGGCCATCAGGCTGCTAAACGAACAATAATCACTATGCAACAACCATCAAATGCACACAGCACACACACCCACACGCACACACTCACTCAAACAAACAACACACTGCAGCACCCACTCTCCACACTTAGATCACACAAACACACTTACACTTTATATTTATTGATAAAGGATTTGCACTACAACTCGTACACCTACTGTGAATTGTACCTAAATTGCACCTCGTCCCATTTCTCCATTTCTGCCTTGCACTATATAGTATTGTATATTAGTACACTGCACAGTATTGTATATTGTATGGTAACTATGTCTATTCTGCATCGAACATTGTACATATGTCTAAACTGAACACTGTGACCTCATTTATTTTACTTTTTTACTTCTAATTTTACTATGTTATTTTATTTCATACTTATCTTGTCTTGCACAGTCTCTGGAGCGCAACAGTAAGAAGCATTTTGTATAAAAGTATTCTGTACTTCTGTATGACAACTATTAAAGAAACTTGAAACTTAAACTCTTGTGGACAATGGTGTAAATAAAAAAAAAAGTATCTTCACACCAGCTGCCATCAGGCTCCACGACATTGGGCAGGGACGCCTATATTCGAATACCAACCGTTTTGTGCGTTTTGCGAATCTGATTGGCCACTGACGTTTCTGGTCATGTGACATGTGCACCAATCGTGTGACGGCAAGTTCTTTCGCCGGTTAAGCTTAGGCGCTCTTTCGAAGTTGGTTAAGGTTAGAGTTTGTCTTAGAGCAGGGCGATAGAACGCCAGGTCTGATTCCAAACTCTAACCTTGACCAACTTCGAAAGAGTCGCCTAAGCTTAACCAGTGATAAACTAGGCGTTAGGTAGTTTGCTGCTGGTCGGGGCGGAAATGGGCGCGTCACGCGATTGGGCGCACATGTCACATGACCAGAAACGTCAGTGGCCAATTAGATTAGCAAAACGCACAAAACGGTTGGTATTCGAATAGACGCGGCAGGGACTGCTGCCAGACATCCAACCACTAGGAACCCAGTAGCTGACTCCCACCTAAAAAGGAGAATATATACTTACCTTATGCATACCGCACCTTATGTGTATACTGTATATACTTCATCAGAGCATATATTTAGCATTTTAGCATTTAGCATTTTTAGATTATATATTAGATTAGATTTAGATTATTGGATTATTAGATTATATATATTGTAACTATATTTATTATAGGGTAATTATAACTGAGAGGGCATTACATACCCTCATCTTGCACCTTGTTGCCCATATGCGTATGTCCAGAGTTAATTATATTGTTATATTGTTTACACTGCCTTTTTATTCTATTTTAATGTTTACTTCTCCACTGTACTTCTTCGTATGTATGTACATTGTGTCCAAGGAGGACAGATCTGCACTAGCCTGGGATAAGAAGCACTAGCCTGGGATAAGAAGCACTAGCCTGGGTTAAGAAGCACTAGCCTGGGTTAAGAAGCACTAGCCTGGGTTAAGAAGCACTAGCCTGGGTTAAGAAGCACTAGCCTGGGTTAAGAAGCACTAGCCTGGGATAAGAAGCACTAGCCTGGGTTAAGAAGCACTATCCTGGGTTAAGAAGCACTAGCCTGGGATAAGAAGCACTAGCCTGGGTTAAGAAGCACTAGCCTGGGATAAGAAGCACTAGCCTGGGTTAAGAAGCACTAGCCTGGGTTAAGAAGCACTAGCCTGGGTTAAGAAGCACTAGCCTGGGTTAAGAAGCACTAGCCTGGGCTAAGAAGCACTAGCCTGGGTTAAGAAGCACTAGCCTGGGTTAAGAAGCACTAGCCTGGACTGAGAAGCACTAGCCTGGACTGAGAAGCACTAGCCTGGGTTAAGAAGCACTAGCCTGGGTTAAGAAGCACTAGCCTGGGTTAAGAAGCACTAGCCTGGGTTAAGAAGCACTCGCCTGGGATAAGAAGCACTAGCCTGGGTTAAGAAGCACTAGCCTGGGTTAAGAAGCACTCGCCTGGGTTAAGAAGCACTAGCCTGGGATAAGAAGCACTAGCCTGGGTTAAGAAGCACTAGCCTGGGTTAAGAAGCACTAGCCTGGGTTAAGAAGCACTCGCCTGGGTTAAGAAGCACTAGCCTGGGTTAAGAAGCACTAGCCTGGACTGAGAAGCACTAGCCTGGGTTAAGAAGCACTAGCCTGGGTTAAGAAGCACTAGCCTGGGATAAGAAGCACTAGCCAAGGAT
Organism: Notolepis coatsorum; assembly: GCF_963971535.1. Classification (NCBI taxonomy): domain Eukaryota; kingdom Metazoa; phylum Chordata; class Actinopteri; order Aulopiformes; family Paralepididae; genus Notolepis; species Notolepis coatsorum. Next base: position 68,885,731 of record NC_140166.1, on the reverse strand, counting down.
AAGAAGCACTCGCCTGGACTGAGAAGCACTAGCCTGGGATAAGAAGCACTAGCCTGGGTTAAGAAGCACTAGCCTGGGTTAAGAAGCACTAGCCTGGGATAAGAAGCACTAGCCTGGGTTAAGAAGCACTAGCCTGGGTTAAGAAGCACTAGCCTGGGATAAGAAGCACTAGCCTGGGTTAAGAAGCACTAGCCTGGGTTAAGAAGCACTAGCCTGGGTTAAGAAGCACTAGCCTGGGATAAGAAGCACTAGCCTGGGATAAGAAGCACTCGCCTGGACTGAGAAGCACTAGCCTGGGTTAAGAAGCACTAGCCTGGGTTAAGAAGCACTAGCCTGGGTTAAGAAGCACTAGCCTGGGTTAAGAAGCACTCGCCTGGGTTAAGAAGCACTAGCCTGGGTTAAGAAGCACTAGCCTGGGATAAGAAGCACTAGCCTGGGTTAAGAAGCACTAGCCTGGGTTAAGAAGCACTAGCCTGGGATAAGAAGCACTAGCCTGGGATAAGAAGCACTCGCCTGGACTGAGAAGCACTAGCCTGGGATAAGAAGCACTAGCCTGGGTTAAGAAGCACTAGCCTGGTTAAGAAGCACTAGCCTGGGTTAAGAAGCACTCGTCTGGGTTAAGAAGCACTAGCCTGGGTTAAGAAGCACTAGCCTGGGTTAAGAAGCACTAGCCTGGGTTAAGAAGCACTCGCCTGGGATAAGAAGCACTAGCCTGGGTTAAGAAGCACTAGCCTGGGTTAAGAAGCACTAGCCTGGGTTAAGAAGCACTAGCCTGGGTTAAGAAGCACTCGCCTGGACTGAGAAGCACTAGCCTGGGATAAGAAGCACTAGCCTGGGTTAAGAAGCACTAGCCTGGGTTAAGAAGCACTAGCCTGGGATAAGAAGCACTAGCCTGGGTTAAGAAGCACTAGCCTGGGTTAAGAAGCACTAGCCTGGGATAAGAAGCACTAGCCTGGGTTAAGAAGCACTAGCCTGGGATAAGAAGCACTAGCCTGGGTTAAGAAGCACTAGCCTGGGTTAAGAAGCACTAGCCTGGGTTAAGAAGCACTAGCCTGGGCTAAGAAGCACTAGCCTGGGTTAAGAAGCACTAGCCTGGGTTAAGAAGCACTAGCCTGGACTGAGAAGCACTAGCCTGGACTGAGAAGCACTAGCCTGGGTTAAGAAGCACTAGCCTGGGTTAAGAAGCACTAGCCTGGGTTAAGAAGCACTAGCCTGGGTTAAGAAGCACTCGCCTGGGATAAGAAGCACTAGCCTGGGTTAAGAAGCACTAGCCTGGGTTAAGAAGCACTAGCCTGGGTTAAGAAGCACTCGCCTGGGTTAAGAAGCACTAGCCTGGGTTAAGAAGCACTAGCCTGGACTGAGAAGCACTAGCCTGGGTTAAGAAGCACTAGCCTGGGTTAAGAAGCACTAGCCTGGGATAAGAAGCACTAGCCTGGGATAAGAAGCACTCGCCTGGACTGAGAAGCACTAGCCTGGGATAAGAAGCACTAGCCTGGGTTAAGAAGCACTAGCCTGGGTTAAGAAGCACTAGCCTGGGATAAGAAGCACTAGCCTGGGTTAAGAAGCACTAGCCTGGGTTAAGAAGCACTAGCCTGGGATAAGAAGCACTAGCCTGGGTTAAGAAGCACTAGCCTGGGTTAAGAAGCACTAGCCTGGGTTAAGAAGCACTAGCCTGGGATAAGAAGCACTAGCCTGGGATAAGAAGCACTCGCCTGGACTGAGAAGCACTAGCCTGGGTTAAGAAGCACTAGCCTGGGTTAAGAAGCACTAGCCTGGGTTAAGAAGCACTAGCCTGGGTTAAGAAGCACTCGCCTGGGTTAAGAAGCACTAGCCTGGGTTAAGAAGCACTAGCCTGGGATAAGAAGCACTAGCCTGGGTTAAGAAGCACTAGCCTGGGTTAAGAAGCACTCGCCTGGGATAAGAAGCACTAGCCTGGGATAAGAAGCACTCGCCTGGACTGAGAAGCACTAGCCTGGGATAAGAAGCACTAGCCTGGGTTAAGAAGCACTAGCCTGGGTTAAGAAGCACTAGCCTGGGTTAAGAAGCACTCGCCTGGGTTAAGAAGCACTAGCCTGGGTTAAGAAGCACTAGCCTGGGTTAAGAAGCACTAGCCTGGGTTAAGAAGCACTCGCCTGGGATAAGAAGCACTAGCCTGGGTTAAGAAGCACTAGCCTGGGTTAAGAAGCACTAGCCTGGGTTAAGAAGCACTAGCCTGGGCTGAGAAGCACTAGCCTGGGTTAAGAAGCACTAGCCTGGGTTAAGAAGCACTAGCCTGGGTTAAGAAGCACTCGCCTGGGTTAAGAAGCACTAGCCTGGGATAAGAAGCACTAGCCTGGGTTAAGAAGCACTAGCCTGGGTTAAGAAGCACTAGCCTGGGTTAAGAAGCACTAGCCTGGGTTAAGAAGCACTAGCCTGGGATAAGAAGCACTAGCCTGGGTTAAGAAGCACTAGCCTGGGATAAGAAGCACTAGCCTGGGTTAAGAAGCACTAGCCTGGGATAAGAAGCACTAGCCTGGGCTAAGAAGCACTAGCCTGGGATAAGAAGCACTAGCCTGGGATAAGAAGCACTAGCCTGGGATAAGAAGCACTAGTGTAACTGAGGGGTACAATTCCCTGACTGTATTGATAAGTATGGTATCATTAAACCACTACCGTCTTATGTACATTCCTACTGGCCATACAGTACACAGGTATCTAATGATGAACACTTCCCCACAATGACTCGGTTCCACACAAAACTGGATTTAAGTATTTATTAGCAGCAAAAGGTACATAATATACTTTACTTTACTTCACTCTAGATGCGCTTATAAGGCAAAGGAATGTGCGTAGGCAAATCAATAACGAATGTCCATTCTCATATTACGCAGGAGATAATCATACAACCTGAATCTTAGGGAATTATATCTATGGTACACTAGTAATATAGCGGGAGATACTGGTAGGGTCCCCCCGGTTGTAAGCCAGCAAGGGTAGAGGATCTGTCGGTAGTAGAGTCTGGGTCAACGATGATAAGGAGACTCTGAGTACAGGAGACGGTGCAATAAGATCTTGATCCGCAGACGAATACAGCTGTTCTCCGTAGCATGTAGCTCCACATGGAAGAAAGCTAGCCGGCCTCAGACTTCTGAGAGGCAGACTCGACGTGGCTCCTCACAGGTTAAATCCCACACACTTGTGGGTGTCGGCGATTCTCCGCTCCATTAATTACAGGACCAAAAGCAAATATAATCCAGCCGAAAAGGGCTATGCAGTCGTCGGTAGGTTATCCAGTGTACATAATCCACACGGTCCTCGTCTAGGGCCCCTCGGGTGAAAGCGCCATGGTAAGCAGCCCAGCCTGGATAAGCACTCTAGCTGATACGAGGAAACGTTGGTGATGCTGGTCACTGTAGAACTTTAGCCGCACGATACACTATACACAAATAGACTATTACTGACTTAATAGAATAGGTCGAACTCGCCATACAGGCCATACTTCACCGCACGTCGTATCATGGGTGAGGCTTCAACTTTAGTTACTAAGTGCTTCTGTATTCACCTGCGCCGTATTTATACGCTTAGGTGAACAAACTAGTACCAGCTTTATTCCTGTCTCATATCCTTGCGCAATACCGTTCATGTCCAGGCATGTCCCCGGCGGTGACTTTGAACCAGACCTTGAAGGTATGGCCATGGCGCCTGTGGACCGCTGTCCAATAGGAGAATGAAATATTATGGTCTGTACTAGGCTAAAGGGATATTCCGTGTATATGTACAAGGAATATACAAGGGATATCAAACGATATACAAATATTATGCAATATATATCAATCAATAAATATATATATTCGGTTTAATCTGATCCTTCGTAACAGCTGCCTCCTAATTAGTCCCACCTAATTAGCTAAGCAGAGACAGATTAACCGCACTGTCCACTACTCAATGTCTGTTGTGAGGGTAGGGCAGTTCACAAAGTCATGGGGTCATGGTCGTCATCAATAGTATCGGGGAGCCTTGGCAACTCTATTAGCCTCGCCACGGGTCGGGTGTAGATCCGCCCTTGGACGAGCACTTCGGCCGCTCTGACCTTTCCGTCTGCACCGGTGATCACTTTGCTTACGCGGCCAGCCGGCCACATAGCTCGGGGTAGTGACTGGTCGATAATCATGACGACTGTTCCTTCTGTCAAATTGTCTCTCTCTTTCACCCATTTCTGGCGGGTCTGTAGAGACTGTAGATAGTGGAGTAGGAAGCTGTTCCAAAACTTGTCAGCCAATACTTGACTGTACCTCCACATTCTTCGGCCGTTCGCTTCTTCAGGCCTGTACACTGTCTGTGGTAGCGCGGGGTCCAGCCGCACCATCAAGAGAGTGTTGGGGGTGACTGGGTCGACATCTGCTACATCACTTGAGACGTAACCGAGGGGCTTTGAGTTCAATACTCCCTCGATCTCCGTGAGGACTGTCATTAGGACTTCTTCCGCCACGGTCTGGGCCCCAAGCACGGCGTACAGGGCTGTCTTTATTGAACGTACTTCTCGTTCCCAAGTTCCACCGAAGTGAGGTGCATTCGGGGGATTAAACTGGAAGTCAATCTGGTATGGAGCGAGGTGGGTCTTAAGTTCTGGGCCCATAGCTTGGAAGCTCTCTCTCAGCTCTCTTTCTCCGCCTTTGAAGATTGTCCCGTGATCAGACAATAATATAGACGGTTTGCCTTTCCGCGATGTGAATCTTCGGAAGGCCATAAGGAATGAGTCTGTGCTCATGGTTGGAAGGAGTTCTATATGCATCGCTCGGGTGGTCATGCATTTGAATACAATACCCCACCGCTTCTCGGTCCCTCTTCCTTTCTTTACATACAGCGGGCCGAAACAGTCCATACCGGTGGAGTGAAAAGGCTTGTCGCCGAGTCGGAGGCGACAGGGAGGTAGGTCAGCCATCCGGGGTATACTGGGCTGTGCTCGCCATTTACGACAGTCTAGACAAGTCCGCTGGAAACGTCGTACTGCTTCTCTCCCTTGCAGTATCCAATAACGACGTCTGATCTCCGCGAAGACTCTCTCTGCCCCGGCGTGATGCACATCCTCGTCGTATTTCTTTATGATCAGCTCTGTGACCTTGTGTCGGTTGTTTAAGACTATCGGGTACTTGACGTCATCCGGTAAGTCTGGAGCTCTCCGCAGACGACCACCCACTCTGATGAGACCATGCTCTCGGGGGCTAGGTGGAGCAATCTGCTGTCTGACGGGACGGGCTTTGCTCCCTGTAGACAGTCTAGCTCATCGGGAAACGAGTCTCTCTGGGCTCGTTGTAGGAGAAGAAGTTCTGCTTCTTCGTAGTTAGCTGCAGTAATGTCAGTAGTGAGCTGAACCTCTGGGTGGTGCCACAGGAATGTCTTTAGCTGCGCACTCTCAAGGGTGAGGCAATCGTCTATGTCGGGGTCTGTGGAGACGAATGTGGTCAATCCACAGAACATAGATTTCTTGTTCTCTGCCTCCTCTTTACTCGCTTCCCGTGGGGTGGGTGTAGGCCACTCTTCTTCCGGGAGCTTGAGGAACTCTGGCCGTCACTGTATAGGTTGTGACGGGTGAGGTCATCCAGGGACATTCCCCGGGTGATGACGTCAGCTGGGTTGTGTTTTGTGTCCACATACCTCCAGCTTGCTGCTTCTGTTAAATCTTGGATCGCTGTGACTCTGACTCCCACGAAGACCTTGTATCTACACGAATCAGACCGGATCCATGTGAGTGCTGTCGTGGAGTCTGACCACAAGATTGTTCTTTGCACCGGGATGGTGAGTTCACGTTGGATTAACGTGGCGAGTTGCGCTCCTGCTAGGGCTGCGCAGAGCTCTAGACGCTGGATAGATTGTTGCTTGCGTGGGGCTATTCTTGAGCGAGCCAGGATGAAAGCAGTATGTATTTCTCCTCCCTCCTCTCGGGCACGCAAGTAGGCCACCGAACCGTAGGCTACTTCGGAGGCGTCGCTGAAGACGTGCAGGTCCATCTGGCACGTCTCCGGCCTCACTGTGGGTGGGAAGTAGCTGCGGCGTATGTTGACACCTGGGAGTGAGCTGAGTTCTGTCTCCCACTCTCTCCATGTGGAGGCAAGGTGTTCGGGTATGGGGTCGTCCCAGCCCTGGTCCTTGTCCCCTAACGCTCTTACAATCATCTTTGCCCTGGTGGTGTAAGGTAGAATACATCCCAACGGGTCATATTGTCTGGCGAGTGTTCTGTATACACTCCGTCTTGTGGTCGGTAGTGCAGTCGACCTTCCCTGCTCCTTGGTCAGGGGTGTGTGTTTATAATGGAGCGAGTCTGTTTTGAAGCGCCAGACTAGTCCTAATGTCATTTCTTGGGCTTCTCCTGGGATGGTCGCCATCCAGGTCTCGCTGCTTGCTGCCTTGTCCTCGGGGGAGAGGCTGCGCAATACTTGAGGGTCGCTGCTGGCCCACTGCCTGAGATCAAAGCCGCCTTTGATCAGGGAGGCGCGGAGCTTGAGTAGAAGGGCCTCGGCTTCTTCTGGCGTCGAGACGCTTTGCAGACAGTTGTCCACGTAGAAACTATTTCCTACACTTTGTCGGACCTCTTCATCAGCTGCTGGGTCCTCTGCGACGTGTTTTTGCAGTGCAAACGTAGCACAGCATGGGCTGCATGTGGTTCCGAAAGGGAGGACTTCCCATTGATAGATGGCTGGTTGCTCGTCCCCGATCCTCTCTCTCCATAGGAACCGCAGCAGGGGCTTGTCCTCCTCCACTAGTCGCACCTGCAGGAACATCCCTTTGATGTCGCCGCTGATGGCCACCTTGTCTTGGCGGAAACGTAGTAACACGCCTAGTAGAGAGGGGCCGAGTGTTGGGCCGGGCAAGAGCTCTTTATTCAGATTTTGTGATCCGATCTGGTAGCTGCAGTTGAACACAATATGATCCTTGCCGTTGTGGTGGACTTTGTGGTGCGGCACGTACCATGATTCGGTCGTCTGATCGGCCTCTTTAATGTCAATTTTCTTTATGTGTCCCGCTGTGATTAGCTTGTCAATCTCAGCGCGGTACACAGTCTCTTGAGCGGGGTCTCTGGCTAGGCGCCGCTCTGTGTTCAATAGATACCGCTCCGTCGCTTCTTTTGGGGCGTGGAAGGTAGGCATACCCTCTCGCCTCAGGAGTGGAGTTGCATATCTCATCACTCCGTTGACTTTGACTCTCTTTGTCCCCCGCTCGAGGAGGGCTATAGCGTAAATGTCTTCCTTGGAACGAATGTCTTTCTTTTCGTTCTTAAAGGGCATTGTCTCTAGTGTCCATAGCCTCTCGACATGCTGTAGGAGGGTGGTGTCTTCTTCTGTCACTCTGGAGTGGAGGCAGCTAGTGGCTGCTGTTCGGTTAAGAGACCTAGCGAGGGGGCCTTGTAGTGTCCATCCTAGGCGGGTCTCGACTGCTGCAGGACAGCCTCTGGGCCCTGTGTGGACCCGGTCCATCGGGACGATGAGGTCTGCATGGTCGGAGCCTATCAGCAGGGTCGGGGTGGCACCATCTATGAGCGGTATAGGTAGTTGACGCAGGTGCACATATTTATCCATCAGCTTGGCGATGGGGTAGGTGTACTGCGACAGGCCTATGTCTTGGCTGGTGAAAGCGTTAGTGATCCTATACCGTCTCTCTGGCTGCCCGCTTGCTGCGATAGTGAAGGAGACATTCTCGCCCTTTATCGTCTTTAGATCTCTTCTTATTGTCCGAATCGTCATCTGGTCTTCGCTCCCCCGCAGCCCCAGCTGGGCCGCAGCAGACGCGAGGAGAAGGGTCTTCTCTGACCCGTCGTCAAGGACGGCGTAAGTGTCCATGACCTTGTCTTGGTAACTCAATGTTACGCGGACCACCTTTAAAAGCACCCGGGCGCCCCCGCTGCTGGCGGGGTCAATGTACATAACACTTGCCTTTGTGCTGCTTGAGGGTGCAGACTTTCTTCTGTTACTGTCGTGTAGGACGTCTAAGTGGGCTCCGTCACACCGACTACACCTCTTCTTTAAGCGGCAATCGGCTGCCATGTGACTGCGCGCACATCGGTAACAGCGTCGGTTGGACTTTATCCATTGACTCACCTCGTCGGTGGTCATCTTCTTGAACGTGTCACAGTGTGACAGCCAGTGTTCCTTTTCGCAGTACGGGCACACCATCTTCCACTTCTCTTTCATCGAGGGGGTACTGTGGTTCTTGTTGCTTGGTACTGATTCTGATTGGTGCATGACGGTCACCAATCTGCGGCCATCGTTTGCTCTCCTAGGTCCCTCTCTGGAGCTTGGTGTGCTCCGCATGAACGTATCCAACCGTAGGCTGTTGACTTCTCTCGCCAGGAAGTCGGCTAGGTCTAGGAGGGATGGCTCGGGACCGTTAGGATCACGGTGGTCTCTTTGCCGCCTGAAGCGCTCTTGTCGGGCGGGCGGAAGCTTCTCTAAAATCCTCTCGACATTAGAGTTCGCGTACAGTTCGTGCATACCCTTTTCCTTTTGCGCCCCCAGCATCCCTACCAGGGATTGTACCTTGATAGACAGGTCATCTAGTGAGCGATTGTCTGTGGCTGGGGGTAGACGGTCAATATTCCTTATCTCTTGTATTACGTAGTCCCATATGCGTCCATATCTTTGGTCGAGTGCTGCTAGAGCCGCGGTGTATGGGGTAGTAGAGGTGACATATGCCAGCGCTATATTGTGCGCTCGGGGCACCTTGAGGTGCTTTAGTAGGATAGCATATTTGTACGGTTCATCAGCTACATCGGACATCATTGTCTCTAAGCACATTCGTAGCTCTGTGTACTGTGCTCTGTTCTCGTGTGTGAAGTCCGGGAACGTCGGTGTGCCAATGTACGATGCCATGGATGGCTGGCACATCGGTGAGCGTTGGAAGAGAGGCCTCCTAGGCGAGTCTCCTCTTACTGGTCTTGGTGGGCTGGTACCTGCTGGGTACCATGGCCCGCGTACCCAGGTGCTGTTCCTCGGGGCTGGTCGTGCGTCAAGCTCACCCGTGAATTGAGTCGGGGGTCTGTAGCGCAGAGCCACGGGGGTAAAGCCTGGGCTGTACTGGACCTCCTGGTCCTGTGGAGTACTGTGCTGCTGTTGGGCTTGACTCTCCTCCTCTCCCTCTTCTTCTTCCTCTGGCAGGTCATCTAGATCCTGTAGTCGTCTATTTAGCCTCTCCGCGGTGTAGACCGGTTCTTCCCTGTAGCTGGGTCTCGCTTGGACCGGTCGGGGAAGGGGTTCGGAGAGGGGTATAGGCTCTCTCTGGTGGTCGGGCTCAGGGTCGCTTGATCGGGTAGGGGAGGGTGCCCTTGACCCTTGTCTTGACGAGGCCCTGGAGCCCCGTGCGGAGGGAGGGGGGGATGCCCTGGTAATCAGCTGCTCCATTATCTGCGCTTGTAATCGGTCGCGCTCGGCTTCGCGCTTGGTGAGAGCGAGGTCGCGCTCTGCTTCTCTTTGGGCACCGGCAGCGGCACGCTGGACTTCGGCGGCGGCGCGCTGGGCTTCGGCCCGGTCTCTTCCCATATTCTCTTCCGTCTGGAGGCGTCTAATCTCTAGACATATACGGTCTTCGTCACTCCGTTGCTGCGCTTGAAGGCGTTCTCTTTCCATGGAAGAATGTTCGCGCTCACTAAGCGTCTGTGCTTGGAGTCGATCGCGCTCGGTTGAGGCTGCCAGGCTGGCGAGGAAGGCCTGTGCCAGCATCTTGTCCGCCTCGCTGGGGGAAGACGCTGGTTGAGGTGATCCGCTCCTGGTAGTACTCGTTGGAGATCCGTTCTCCTGTGGCGAGTCAAGGAGATCCATCTCCGGGGTGCTCGTCCCTTCTTGTAGTGGGTCGAGTTCCATCCCTGGAGGGCTTTCTTTATCCTGGAGCTCTCCGGGGAATACTTCTTCGGTCTTGGCGGGGGGTAAAGTCATGTCAGGTCCCTCCTGGTCCCCACCGTGAGCTTGGTCAGTTACGTTAGAACCCACTAGGGCCTCTACTGGCGGGGTAGCCTGGTCGATAGGGTCGAACATAATTTTACTATCTACTTTTTCCGCGTTTACCGTCTGTAGAAAGCTAGGTAGTATACTGGCAACGTAATCCTCTAAGTACTGAGGTGTCTGCCGTCTACGCTGCGGGCGATCTATTTTAGGAGAACCGTTTTGTGGAGTGTTCATCATTGGCCATGTCAATATTAATACCACTATATTAATATTACGCTAGTTACCCTCCGGCTCGAAGGACCAATTGTAACTGAGGGGTACAATTCCCTGACTGTATTGATAAGTATGGTATCATTAAACCACTACCGTCTTATGTACATTCCTACTGGCCATACAGTACACAGGTATCTAATGATGAACACTTCCCCACAATGACTCGGTTCCACACAAAACTGGATTTAAGTATTTATTAGCAGCAAAAGGTACATAATATACTTTACTTTACTTCACTCTAGATGCGCTTATAAGGCAAAGGAATGTGCGTAGGCAAATCAATAACGAATGTCCATTCTCATATTACGCAGGAGATAATCATACAACCTGAATCTTAGGGAATTATATCTATGGTACACTAGTAATATAGCGGGAGATACTGGTAGGGTCCCCCCGGTTGTAAGCCAGCAAGGGTAGAGGATCTGTCGGTAGTAGAGTCTGGGTCAACGATGATAAGGAGACTCCGAGTACAGGAGACGGTGCAATAAGATCTTGATCCGCAGACGAATACAGCTGTTCTCCGTAGCATGTAGCTCCACATGGAAGAAAGCTAGCCGGCCTCAGACTTCTGAGAGGCAGACTCGACGTGGCTCCTCACAGGTTAAATCCCACACACTTGTGGGTGTCGGCCATTCTCCGCTCCATTAATTACAGGACCAAAAGCAAATATAATCCAGCCGAAAAGGGCTATGCAGTCGTCGGTAGGTTATCCAGTGTACATAATCCACACGGTCCTCGTCTAGGGCCCCTCGGGTGAAAGCGCCATGGTAAGCAGCCCAGCCTGGATAAGCACTCTAGCTGATACGAGGAAACGTTGGTGATGCTGGTCACTGTAGAACTTTAGCCGCACGATACACTATACACAAATAGACTATTACTGACTTAATAGAATAGGTCGAACTCGACGGTACAGCGTTAAACTCTGACACTTCAGTTATTAATTTGCACGCAGTCTCAATGCTCTATTTGGGGCCAAACAGGCCATACTTCACCGCACGTCGTATCATGGGTGAGGCTTCAACTTTAGTTACTAAGTGCTTCTGTATTCACCTGCGCCGTATTTATACGCTTAGGTGAACAAACTAGTACCAGCTTTATTCCTGTCTCATATCCTTGCGCAATACCGTTCATGTCCAGGCATGTCCCCGGCGGTGACTTTGAACCAGACCTTGAAGGTATGGCCATGGCGCCTGTGGACCGCTGTCCAATAGGAGAATGAAATATTATGGTCTGTACTAGGCTAAAGGGATATTCCGTGTATATGTACAAGGAATATACAAGGGATATCAAACGATATACAAATATTATGCAATATATATCAATCAATAAATATATATATTCGGTTTAATCTGATCCTTCGTAACAACTAGCCTGGGATAAGAAGCACTAGCCTGGGCTGAGAAGCACTAGCCTGTGATAAGAAGCACTAGCCTGGGATAAGAAGCACTAGCCTGGGATAAGAAGCACTAGCCTGGGCTGAGAAGCACTAGCCTGGGTTAAGAAGCACTAGCCTGGGTTAAGAAGCACTAGCCTGGGTTGAACAGCTAGCTAGCTCAACCCCAAACAGCTCCTGGTGGAAGTGGCGGTTGCACTGTGTGTATGTGTACGCCTGTGACCCCCCCCCACCCACCCACCACCCCACGGTAGCTAACCGCCCCAGCGCCATTGTTGCTGTGAATGGAAATGTGTCGCCAGCCAACTGTGTTTGGTTAAATAAGGGGTTAAAGAAAATTGCCGCAGAGAGGTGAAATTTCCACCCCTGTCGTTTGTTTCCACCGAGACGGTTGTGTTTGACACTGGCTGACCACCAGACCATCATCCAGCTCCAGCCCACCTATAGAGTATCTCTTCGCCAACGGCACACCGCAGCACCCAGCTGTGGGGTTGGGAAGCGGAAAGAAGGTGCAGGCAGAGAGCGCTGTTCCCAGGGAGACGCTCTGATGTGGTCTCCTCTCTTTGTTTTTTTCCAGCGGTTCTTCTCTCCAGTCTCTTTTAGTCTGTCTCTGGTTGGTCGTCTGACTGCCTGTCTATCTCTTTTTATGTCTCTCTCTCTCTCCCCCCCCTCTCTCTCTCAATCTCTCTCTCTATATCTCTCTCTCTCTCTCATTGCCTCTCTGCCTTTCAATGCTTTACCCTCCTGCCTGTCTCTCCCCCCCCCTCTCTCTCTCCCCCTCTATTTCTCTCTCTCTCTCCCCCCCCCTCTCTCTCTCTCTCTCTCTCTCTCTCTCT
>NC_140166.1:68848381-68865881 GCF_963971535.1 Notolepis coatsorum | reverse complement strand
CCAGAACACCTGTATGAGACCACAAAGACCCAACAGAACACCTGTATGAGACCACAGAGACCCACCAGAACACCTGTATGAGACCACAGAGACCCAACAGAACACCTGTATGAGACCACAGAGACCCAACAGAACACCTGTATGAGACCACAGAGACCCAACAGAACACCTGTATGAGACCACAGAGACCCAACAGAACACCTGTATGAGACCACAGAGACCCAACAGAACACCTGTATGAGACCACAGAGACCCACCAGAACACCTGTATGAGACCACAGAGACCCAACAGAACATCACCTGTATGAGACCACAGAGACCCAACAGAACACCTGTATGAGACCACAGAGACCCAACAGAACACCTGTATGAGACCACAGAGACCCAACAGAACACCTGTATGAGACCACAGAGACCCAACAGAACATCACCTGTATGAGACCACAGAGACCCAACAGAACACCTGTATGAGACCACAGAGACCCAACAGAACATCACCTGTATGAGACCACAGAGACCCAACAGAACACCTGTATGAGACCACAGAGACCCAACAGAACACCTGTATGAGACCACAGAGACCCAACAGAACACCTGTATGAGACCACAGAGACCCAACAGAACATCACCTGTATGAGACCACAGAGACCCACCAGAACACCTGTATGAGACCACAGAGACCCAACAGAACACCTGTATGTGACTCCAGCAAATGGGGGACCCTGATGTAAACAAGACGAAAGTCTTTCTCTGGTCTGCATCCCCTTTACAATTATGTGTATTGAGCCGTACTGTATTGTACCCATTCTGCAATCTGTTAAATAACGTTTTCAATCAATCAACCAATCAATCACTCTGGCAGTCAAAGCATACCAATAACAAAATATCTGCATTAAACATAAATGACACAGCGGTCACCGTTTTTCAAAAGGGAGTTTATTTACTTTGTGACACAAATAGCCAAATAAATGCACTATAGCCATCAATACCGTATGCCCAAATGATTAGGGCCTATTATATTAAAAAAAATTCAATACAATTTAAATAACTGTATTTATCAATTAACAAGTCTTGAGTTCCTCGTCTGCACCTTCCGAGTCTGAATGCAGTCAACGCTCGAGTCCAAGTCCAAGTCTGAGTCCAAGTCATCGGTGCTCAAGTCCCTAGTCGAGTCACGAGTCCCGACGATCAGTTCAGGACTCGAGTACTAAAACACTGACACAATGACCCAGCAGTATTGTACTCCCAAGTCATTAATAATAATAATAATAATTCATTACATTTATATAGCGCTTTTCTCAGACTCGGCTCAGTGGCCTCGTGCGGGTGGAGTGTCCGCCCGCCCTGAGTTCGGGAGGCTCGGAGTTCAAGCCCCGGCAGAGTCATACCAAAGACTATTTAAAAAATGGTACCCATAGCCTCCCTGCTTGACACTCAGCATCAAGGGTTGGTTTGGGGGGAAGTCCTTGCGACATACTATAGCGTCATGTCCAAGGGGTGTACTTGTACATCAAGCTGCCTCACGCTACGGAAACAGGAGGTAGGCTCCTGCCCCGTGTGCCGTTACGGCTCGAGAACCATTGGTTCTCAAAGGCAACTTCTTTCTCAGACTCAAAGTGCTTTACAACGTAGGGTGGAAAATGGACCTATCTCAAACCCTGCCCTCTTTTCTTGATCCTCCAATCACAACTGTCGCTTACCTCGGACAAACAAGGTCAGAGGTAAGCGACAGTTGTGATTGGAGGATCAAGAAAAGAGGGCAGGGTTTGAGATAGTTCTATTGCCTCCTTCACCACCACTGAAGGAGGCCATTTCCACCCTACATTGTAAAAGAGTCTGAGAAAAGCGCTATATAAATGCAATGAATTATTATTATTATTATAAATTACTTGGATTGTACTCCAAGTAGCCAAGTGAGACTGTATACGTGTACTGGTTTTTGAGTTGCAAGTTCAGATGTTCATAAGAGACAGGATAATAATGCAGTGTAAATTCAGCTGAATTGGATCATATAAACATTGATATATTACATTCAATCATCTTTTTTATGAAAAGTGAGAATGGCCGCGGTGTTGAAACCCCGCCTGCCTCCTGATCTAGAGACTGGCTCCTTTTATGCCACGTGTTGTTAAAGTGTTAAAAAAGTAAAACTGAACCGGAAAGCAAGGTGCTGGCACTTGTAAGGCTGTAATATAACGTTGTATGCACTATGCCCTTCATCAATCAATCAATCAAATCCTTTATTTGACCAGATAAGCATCATTGAGATTAAAATCTCTTTTTTCAAGAGCGATCTGCCCAAGCAAGGCAGCAGAAAGTTCCAACATAAAAAAGAACATCACAATAAAATACAGATAAAACATTTACAGCAAGCTCCAATTTTCTTTTGATCGACTTTTTCTCCCATTTTCTATTTTTCTCCCATCCCAATTTCGTATCGTCCAATTCTACCCTCCCCTGTCTCGAACGCTGTTAGGCCATGCCTCCCACAAGCCGGCTGCAATGTGGACTAAGCCTTGCATCACGTGTCCCCTCCGGTACACGAGGAGGCAGCTGTCGCATCTTTTTTCACCTGCACAGCGCGATCTCTCAGCGTCGGGGGTCTGCGTTTGGAGGGCACGCCGCCCCCGTCGCTTCCTGATTCTGCTGCGCAGGCGCACCAACCGACCTGTAGGAGTCGCTGTCCACAACGTCCGATCCCCACCCATCAGCTTCCCACCCCCTAACACTGCCAATTGTATTAGTATGAACGACCAGCCAAGCTGATAGCAATGCAGAGAGCTGGGCTCGAACCCAGCGTCTCCTGCATTGGTGGTGAGCGCCTTGCCCACTGCACCACCTAGCCGCCCTCAGCAAGCTCCAATTTCAGGCAAATGATCAAACACAGTTGCACTGTCCGAGGGAACTGAGTTTGTAGGATTTTAAAATGGCTTTGAATTCTCCGAGGGTGACCAGTCCTGGTAATTTGAGGTCCTCCTGTATCTTGTTCCAAGATGAAGGAGCAGCATATTTAAAAGCCCTTTTTCCCCAGTTCAGTTCTCATATGGGGAACTTCCAGTGTTAGAGCAGCTTGAGAACGAAGGGCATACTTATATTGCTTTGTGCACAGAAGCACACTTAGGTACGAGGGAACCAGCTTAAGCAGAGCTTTGTGCACAAGAGAGAGAGCCATCGAGAAAATCGCCGTATTTGTAGAGATGGGTACTGTAACTTGCAATGGCATATAGGGTGCAATGGTGCACTGGATTTCCACATCCCGTGACAAAGCGTAAGGCAGAATGGTACACAGTATCAAGCTTTTTTTTTTTTATTATTATTGGTCTTTTTCCCCCTCCATTTTCCTCCGATTTTCTCCCATCCCCAATGTTAGTCGTATGCCAATTCCCAGTCCCTTCCTGGTCGCTGCGCACTTACCCCCCACAGTCAGATAATCTGGGAGAGTGGAGGCTACCACGTGCTTCCTCCGACACACGTCCAGCCAATCACCGCTTCTTTTCACCTGGCAGCGCGGATTCTCATTGAGAGGGCATAGCGTGTGGGAGGACCACACTATCCCCCTCACGTCCAATCCGCGCTTAGCAGGCGCCCCGACCGAACTGTAGGAGTCGCTGTTTACAACGACCCGGACCCACCCCGCCAGCTTCTCCCACCCTCTGATACAGCCAATTGTATCAGTGCAGACGGCCAGCCAAGCTGGTGACAACCCCGGAGCTGTGAGCTGGATTCGAACAGGCAAATCCAGCTCAGCTCCGGGGCTGGTGACGAACGCAATCTCCGCTCGGCCACCTAACCGCCCTGAGTATCAAGCTTTCTAAGGTACTGATCAGGTGCATACATGTAGAGTAAGGGCGCGTTCACACCTACCCTGTTTGGTCCACTTTAAGTGGACCATGGTCCCTTTAAGTGGACCATGGTCCCTTTAGATCGATAGTCTGTTTGGTTTGTACAGGTATGAACGCAAACCGAACTATAATGAGGACCAAACAACCGAACCATGGTCCTCTTGAAAAGTTGGGACTCGGTTCGTTTCAAAGTGGACCATGGTTCGTTTGCTGTTGGTGTGAACGCAAAACGAACTTTATATAGTATCTAATCTAGAGCAAATGAGTGACAGGTGCCTAGTGGCGGCGGTCGCGCGACCCAACTTGACAGCGCCAAGTGACAGCTTGCGCGCACGTTGCAACCCAACTCAAATGAATGACAGGCGCGCGGACAGTCTCTCTCTAGCTCTCTCTCTCTCTCTCTCTGCCTCTGCCTCTCTTTCTCTCTTTCTCTCTCTCTCTGTCTCTCTAGACTGGCGCCGCGCGCGGACAGTCTCTCTCTTCCTCTCTGTCTCTCTAGATGAATGAGCAGTCGCGCGAGTCGCGACCCAATCATCCTCACATTAGCAGCCTTGTCTGTATCTCACAGCGGCAAAAAATAAAAATAAAAAAGACAGCAATGAGTCGAGGATCAACGTGGGGTAACGACGAGGTGAAGGCTCTTTCCCTCACGCGCTAAACCCGCAAATGTTAATACGTCACTTGTGACAGGCATAGCAACAAGCATAGCAACCAGGCATGAGAGTGACAGCTAGACAAATGAAATCTAAACAGTCGGCGTGTGGGCGAGGTGTGTCAATACGCTGGCGGCAACTGTTTACGTGTGTGAGTGCTAGTCCAATAGATGAACGACTTGGCGACAGCATGTCCTTTGTTTACAAATTAGATCCGCACCAAACAGGGTAGTGTGAACGCAGACCAAAAGCAAACAATGTATCATTTTCACATTTGGTCCACCAGAAAGTCCGGACTATCCACGTAAAGTCTGGACTTTCAGATGTGAACACACCCTAAGTTTTTCAAAATGTACAGTTGCTATTGCATGCACTCATCTGTGTTTCACCACACACATGAGTGCATGCTTACCAACTGTCCGTCTGCAACACTACTATCACCGACATCTAAGAAGGGAGATCCCCCCTTGAACGGCCCTTCTAAGGTTTCTCTCCTCCACATTGCCTGTGGAGCTTTTTTTCCCTATTGTTAGGTTTTAGTGAGTTTTTCCTTACCTTCGCGTGGGGTATGTCTGGGAGTGCTTGCATTCTTTCATTTATTTGCATTCATCTAAAAAATGTTTGGACCCTATGGTGTTCTTGTTCTGTTCTTGACTTATTGTTATGTTGTCTTCTTGACTTGTTTAAAGAAGACCTGTACGGCCCATGGGGACATTAACGTGTGTTGTCGGGCCCTATAAATAAATTTGATTTGATTTAAATTTGATTTAAGTCACCATAATCGAGTAGTGGTAAGAAGGTGGTCGAGATCAGGTGACTTCTCACTTTAAGTGAAAAACACTTTCATGAAACATACACACCAAAGACACCTGATGATAAATAGGGCTATTCTGTTGGGACAGCACTTGATCATTTAAGTTTATTTATAAAAAAAAATTACCCAGGGACAGTGCACATGAATCCACATCTTCAGTTTCCACATCAATCTAAATGTGCCAGAATTAGCTAATGAGCTAGTTTTCATCTGTAGTCCCTGCCTACCATGCATGTGTTCATGGTGTGGGAGGAACCAGGGGTACCTGGAGGAAACCCACGTGAACACAGGGAGAACATGCAAACTCCACACAGAAAGGCCCCCTGCTGGGGTTCAAACCCAGGACCTTCTTGCTGTGAGGCAGCAGTGCTAACCACTGTGAACCCAGGACCTTCTTGCTGTGAGGCAGCAGTGCTAACCACTGTGAACCCAGGACCTTCTTGCTGTGAGGCAGCAGTGCTAACCACTGTGAAACCAGGACCTTCTTGCTGTGAGGCAGCAGTGCTAACCACTGTGCCACATCTATTCATCTAAGGATGAATATAAATGACGAATAGCCTAAACACCGTATTTCCCACTGAATAGATGTATTCTATAAAAGAGTCATTGATAAGCGACGGGTGTATTAGAAACATAGCCATAATATAGAATATAAAAATAGCTCTGCGAAAATCATGAAATATCGGAAAATCAGTCCAAAAAGGTTGGCATTCGAGCGATAAATCGTGCGCCCCCTGCTGGCATTCAATGTGTTAAGGCATTGCTAGGTAAGCTGCCCTTATATATCTCCAGACTTCTGTCCTTTTATACTTGCTTTTTTAATACCAGACGAGCAGCAAATGGGATGCTTTTACTATGCTCCCTTTTTATGGAATACGCTGCAAGTGAAACTTTGTCTAGACTAGAGGCACTTCCTACTGTGAATGCTTTTAAAGGTATGCTACGACTAGCCCTTCATGAAACATGTAACTGTTTTACCTGATGCTATTGCTGATGTGATTATTATGCTTCTTGCCACTGCACGAATGGCCTTCTGTGTTTGTATTTGATTTGTATGTTTTTTTTGTTTAATGCCCTTGTTTTTATGTTTTTATGTTGAAACTTGTTGTGTGCCGTGTTGGTCAGGACTCCCTGGAAGAAGAGATCTTGTATCTCAATGGGCCATTCCTGGATAAATAAAGGATAAATAAAAATAAAATAAAATGGGCTGAAAGCCTGTGGGATCAGCAGAAGAACGTGTGTTGGGTCCGCGTCTATACTTCCCACAAGCAAGTTGTCCTTCCGCGTTCCCGTTTTGCACTCTGATTGGCCACGCACGTTTCTGGTCATGTGACATGTGCGCCCAATCACACGACGAGCAGTGTCTTAGCCCATTTCCGCGTCGAACAGCCTGCAAACGACCTAACGCCTAGTTTATCACTGGTTAAGCTTAGGCGACTCTTTCGCAGTTGGTTAAGGTTAGAGTTTGGAATCAGGGCTGGTGTTCTATCGCCCTGCTCTAAGCTTAACCGTCCAAAGAACTTGCCGTCACACGATTGGGCGCACATGTCACATGACCAGAAACGTCAGTGGCCAATCAGATCGCGCAAAAGGACAACTTGCTTGTGGTAAGTATAGACGCGTTGGGTCCAGGTGGTGCCCTACCTTCCACCTTGGTGTAAGGCTTCCACTTGTAGTACCAGCCCCTGAAGGGCTTGCTGTTGTATTCCGCACACTGCTGGGCCCTGAAGTCCACGGCGCCGGGCGGGCAGGGCCTCGGGTTGCACAGCTGGTTCAGACGGACCGGGCCCGGGCAGAACTTACCGTTGTGCTGCGGCCTGGATGGACGACAGGAGGACAACGGGACATGTTATTAATGTTCACACAGCAGGTATTTTTATTACGTAATATACAGATATTGAACTGGTCTTGCACCGCCACTAGGGGCAGAGTGGCACACCGTGAGTGAGTGAGTGAGTGAGTGAGTGAGTGAGTGAGTGAGTGAGTGAGTGAGTGAGTGAGTGAGTGAGTGAGTGAGTGAGTGAGTGAGTGAGTGAGTGAGGGAGTGAGTGAGTGAGTGAGTGAGTGAGCGAGTGAGCGAGTGAGTGAGTGAGCGAGTGAGTGAGCGAGCGAGTGAGCGAGCGAGTGAGCGAGCGAGTGAGTGAGTGAGTGAGTGAGTGAGTGAGTGAGTGAGTGAGTGAGTGAGTGAGTGAGTGAGTGAGTGAGTGAGTGGGTGAGTGAGTGTGCCAGTGAGTGAGTGAGTGAGTGAGTGAGTGAGTGAGTGAGTGAGTGAGTGAGTGAGTGAGTGAGCCAGTGAGTGAGTGAGTGAGTGAGTGAGCCAGTGAGTGAGTGAGTGAGCGAGTGAGTGAGTGAGTGAGTGAGTGAGTGAGTGAGTGAGTGAGTGAGTGAGTGAGTGAGTGAGTGAGTGAGTGAGTGAGTGAGTGAGTGAGTGAGTGAGTGAGGGAGTGAGCGAGCGAGCGAGCGAGTGAGTGAGTGACGTCACCCTTAACACTTAACGTCAGTGGCCAATCAGATCGCGCAAACCGAACGCGGAAGTGAAACTCCGTTGGGGAAAATATACACGCAGCCAGTTCTCCTAAAGGGGGCTTATGGGTATTGTAGTTCCCTGATTCACTTACTCTTTTTCATCTAGAGTAAGAGGTACACATGGTGGTTTATTACTTCTACAAAGAAGTAGTAGCTTGTTGAAGTGCTTATTACTGACTCTTTTGCCATAACCTAACCGCCAGTGTGTGTGGTGCGTGTGTATGTGTGTATGTGTGTACACGTGCATGCATGTGTGTGAGTGTGTGTGTGTGTGTGACTTGTGTGTGTGTGTGTGTGTATGCGTGCGTGCGTGCGTGCGTGCATGCGTACGTGCGTGCATGCGCGTGTGTGTGTGTGACGCGTGTGTGTGTGTGTGTGTGTGTGTGTGTGTGTGTGCGTGCGTGCGTGCGCGTGTGCGTGCGTGTGTGTGTGTGTGTGTGCGTGTGCACATATTGGCCCTCCACTGAGAACGCTGCCGCTGAGGGAAGCCAACACTTCCTCCTTCACACAGGATGCAGTGCTGAACACTTAACCAAATGAGGAGCAACAACAAAGACGCAGGTTAACAATCACCAGCGCTTGTAAAGCAGAGAGAGAGCCGTCGCTGAGACAACGATGGTGCCGTGGGCTCCAGGCCCTTCACACAGATGCCAGGGATTCCTGCACCAACCACCAACAGGGAAAATTGACTTAAGCTATTTACAATGTCCTGCAACAAACACACACACACACGCACACACACACACACACGCACACACACACACACACACACACACGCGCGCGCGCGCACGCACACACACACACACACACACACACACGCACGCACACACACACACACACACACACACACACACACACACACACACACACGCACACACATGCATAGACACATATACACACACATACATACACACACATGCACAGCCTATGGAAACCATGCTGATCAAATATATCCAATAAAATTGGAGGTGTGTAACACCACTTAATGTATCTTAATGAATGGCCTTTTGGTACATGAGAATGCTAATAAAACCTCCCGTTAAACAGCACTATTAAACAGCACTATTAAACAGCACTATTAAACAGCACTATTAAAACGTGTGTGTGTGTGTGTGTATGTATGAAATGACTGGTGCCCGTACAGTAGGGTTGAGCAGCACCAGGAAACCTCTGGAGGGGCTGATTCCATGGAGACATATGGGCTGGGAAGTGGCCTCTTCATGACCCCATAGTGTTCTGAAGCAGCCTACACTCTACACTCTACACACTAGGGCTGACCTTTGATTTTTTTTTGGAATTCGAAGCTTCGGGGCCGAGATTCGATTTTAATTCGAAGCTTCGAAATAAAAAAAATTAAAAAAAAATTTAAATTTTTTTTATGTTGTGGGACTTGTACAGCATTTTGTTCCACTTTGTCAGTGCTGTAAAGTTTAAACCTTTTTAAATCTTAGACAAACTAAACACAATATTGTAAGCCGTCATTTGAGGCTTTATAAAAGCAGCACAGTGAACACATCTGTCAGTGCCGACTCCGACCTCATCTTAAATAACAAACAGCATTGCCTGTTGTAGTTAACAAAGAGAGGCAGAGTTGATTTAGCACAACAAAAAAAAAATTCATATATATATTTTTTTTTACATAATCGGATTTTATGTTCATATTCGAATCCCATGCCCATCGAACGAAGCTTCGAAGCTTCGAAGTATTTAAGACAGCCCTACTACACACTACACACTACACACTACGCTCTACACCAGGGCTATTCAACTGGCGGCCCGCGGGCCAGATCCGGCCCGCGGGATGATTCTGACCGGCCCGCCAAAGATTACATGATAATAATAAAAAAAAAAAAAAAAAAAAAAAAAAATTTACTTTTTTCTTTTCATGTCAACGTTAACACGCACAATTGAGCCAAAAGTCACTCAATTAATGATAGATTTCATTGATAAATTGAGGGAAAACTTTGCAAGTCGATTTGATGAATTTGACATGTCCAGAGAATTGATGCATTTTGTGAGCAACCCATTTGCCAATGTAGCTGCTATTTCCACAAAAGGACAAGAGTTCCTTGCATCACTTCACATTGATGAAGGTCTCCTGCAACTTGAAATAATTGACATGCAAGCATCATCTGCTCTGAAGCAGGCACTTGAGAATGAATCCACCACAACATTTTGGATAAAGTGTATTCATGTCAAGACATTCCCCAAAATAAAAACGCTGGCAATATCTGTGCTAACAATGTTTGGCTCAACATACACCTGTGAATCCAGTTTCTCCCACATGAATTCCATTAAAACAAGCAACGTGCCTCCTTGACAAATGAGCATTTGCATCACTGTTTGCGGGTAGCCCTCACTTCCTATGAACCCTCTTTCTCTGCCATTGCCCAGTCAAAGAAGTGCAATCGGTCTCATTAGATGTGTGTATGTAGGCTAGGCCTGTCTGCCCCCCACCCCCCTGATGTTTGAGAGTTAAGAGTGGACAATAAGTGCTAATAAGATGCTGTGATTAGCTGTTGTTGCACAGACATGAAGCACTTTTTCATAAGCTCAGCTGCACTATAAATGTGTTTTTTTGTTCAAGTGTTGATGTTAGAATGTTCAGATGCACATCATGCACTTGTTTGTTTTTTATTTAATTTTTATATTGAAATGTTGAAGAGGAGATGTTGCAGTTGTTGCACAGTCATAAATGAAGCACTTTCTGCAGGAGATGTTGCAGATGTGGAACATAAATGAAGCACTTTTTTTGAAAAGTATACTACTTTTGCAATGTAGTTAAATAAAAGTTGTGAAAATGTGGTTGCGTGTTGTGTCAAGTGTACATATATTCATAGCACGGGGAGGCGCCGTGGCAGTCCGGCCCCTGGCCCCTTGGGTTTCTGACAATGTGGCCCCCTGAACAATTTAGTTGAATAGCCCTGCTCTACACTCTACACTCTACACTCACTACAACACTTTAGAAATCCTCCACACAACACAACTCAATCATGGATCTTGAGGACGTTGAGGTTTCATGGTACATGACTGGTTCACACACATTACAAGATCTTTCTCCAGTAGGACTCCCCGGTGAGTCTGTCTGCTCTCCAAACTACGCTCTGTCACGGAAACACGCGCGAGAAGTGACACAGGAAAATGATGGTATATAACGTGGCAGGATTCCCCTTTTCTTTTCTTCTGGAAACCTCCGCCCATCCCCTTTTCAAAATGTCCCTAGAATCATGAATGAATGAATGAATGAATGAATGAATGAATGAATGAATTAATGAATGAATGAATGAATGAATGAATGAATGAATGAATGAATGAATGAATGAATGACAGCTAATAGAGACACGAATAACATGGCAGGGACATTGAACGTTGCACTATGCGCAACAGTTGTAATTAATTTTGTTGTTTTGATTCAGACAAGACGGCTTTTAGATCCATCACTAGTTCAAAGTCAATGTAACTCAACCACAGCAGAATTTTTTTTCTCTCTATCTCTCTTTCTTTCTCTTTCTCTCTCTCTCTCTCTCTCATTCTCTCTCTCTCTCTCTCTCTCTCTCTCTCTCTCTCTCTCTCTCTCTCTCTCTCTCTCTCTCTCTCTCTCTCTCTCTCCTTGTACCCTTGTCTCCTGTACCCTCCCTGATGACTTGTCATACAGAACTTGTAAGTCGCTTTGGATAAAAGCATTCAGCTAAATGACTAGATTTAAATGTAAATGTCTCTCTCTCTCTCTCGCTCTCTCTCTCTCTCCCTCTCTCTCTCTCTCTCTCTCTCTCTCTCTCTCTCTCTCTCCTGCGCTCTAATTGGCTGTAGCTCATTGCTTGTCATCGCTGACAGGGTCCAGATATTTAACATCTGCCGGCCGAGTGCTCACGAGGACCTGCCAAGTCACTAAGTCCCTCTGGTCTGAGGGAACACCTAGTCACCAAGTCCCTCTGGTCTGAGGGAACACCAAGTCACTAAGTCCCTCTGGTCTGAGGGAACACCAAGTCACCAAGTCCCTCTGGTCTGAGGGAACACCAAGTCACCAAGTCCCTCTGGTCTGAGGGAACACCAAGTCACCAAGTCCCTCTGGTCTGAGGGAACACCAAGTCACTAAGTCCCTCTGGTCTGAGGGAACACCAAGTCACCAAGTCCCTCTGGTCTGAGGGAACACCAAGTCACCAAGTCCCTCTGGTCTGAGGGAACGCCTAGTCGCAGAGGAGTCTGGTAGGTCTCACCCTGCTTCCCTCTCAGCCTTGTAGGTCTCACCCTGCTTCCCTCTCAGCCTCATCCTGGTAGGTCTCACCCTGCTCTGAGCAGAGGAGCCTCGTAGGTCTAGGAGGCAGCGGTGGCCTAAAGGTTAGAGAAGCGGGTTTGTGAGCGGAAGGTCGCTGGTTCGATCCCCCGGACCGGCAGGAAAGATCTGGGCTGGGGAAGTGAATGAATAACTCCCTCCCATCCCCTTAACACCAACCGCTGAAGTGCCCTTGAGCAAGGCACTAAACCCCCAACTGCTCCAGTGGAGTTGCTCAGTGGCCAACGGTGTCGGACTGTGGTTGTACTAAGCAGCTCCCTGGTGTGAATGGAACTGTGTGAATGTGAAGCAGGGCATAGCTGAAAAAGAGCATCCGTGCTCAGCGAACCTACCCTGGGTAAATAAAGGTTAATAAAAAATTTAAAAGAAAGGTCTCATCCTGCTTCCCTCGGAGCCTTAGCCTTGCAGGTCTCATCCTATTAAGCCTCAGATAGACACACGGGGTCCATCTGGTAGACTGCTTAGCCGCGGGCGGGGACAGCAGGGGAGCACGCCGCACACACTCCGACCGGGGGTCAGGGTCCCCCCCCGTGAGAAAGGATGGGGCACGGGAGTATACTACTACGTTACGGTATGGTTTGAAATGAACCCCGTTTTGAAGCCGCATCAGTGGGTAAATAGTAGGGCTGACCCCTATTAGTCAAATAGTCGACTAATCGATCGAAAGGAGCCGTGGTCGACTGCATATATATATATATATATATATATATATTGTTTTTTATTTTTTTATCATTCTTTCCAAAAGAAATGAGGCCTAGAAGCGTGGCTAACGCTAATGGCTCGCATACCAGAGGCTAACTGCCTAAGAAAACAGGCACAGAGGCACTGAAAGAGGATTTCACCCATCTAATGAACACACTAGACTAGACAAATATCAAGATGTATCCATCAGTGGACCAATTGCATGCTTTTGCAGAGGACAAGAAGCCTTCAGTCGACTCCTTCAGACATTAAGCACCCCCACAGCCCAAATGGAATGATACAAAAAATATATAAAAAATATTATACTTTTTTTCCCAACTTTTCTTTTTTTTCATAGACGACTAATAGTCGACTATCGGCTAATTTCGGCCAATCATAGTCGACTATCCAAATCCTTAGTCGGGGACAGCCCTAGTAAATAGTGATGAGTTATAGAAGAGCGCTGCTAACCCAACGAAAAGTGACTGACTTTTTTTAGGGTGCGTTCTAAATCTGAATTCTTATCTCATCTCACTTTAGGACTGCACCCAACTGGCATAGGATGGGACAGGCACTTGGGATTTTTTTCCTTCTGGGTACTTCCCCACTACTTAAAAAAAAGCCAAGGACAATGCATTGCTCAATTCATACAGCATGACGTGGGAGAGTATGTAGTCATTCCGTTGTAAAGGTGCTTTGTGTCCCGGTACTAGAAAAGTGCTGTAGCAATGCAGTCATTAATGTGTTTGTTCATTCATTCATTCATTCATTCATATGAATGAAAAACTGAATATTTGAGCTCCGAGCCTTGACATTTAGCCTTTATCCTATTTTCATACTAGTGCGCGTTTCCCTATGCTTTTTCTTTTGTTGTTGTTGTTCTTAGCTCTATTCTATTTAAATCTTTCAAAGATTTTATTATTTACTCCAGTTGCTATTGCCTGTACATATTTGTGTTTTATTACACGTATATGTACATACTGTACAACTATTTCGCCTGTTTTATTCCCCACCCATCGTTCATCCATAGCAACACTACTATCACCGACATCCAAGAAGGGGGATCCCCCCCTTGAACGGCCCTCCTAAGGTTTCTCTCCTCCACATTGCCTGTGGTGCTTTTTTCCTATTGCTAGGTTTTTAGTGAGTTTTTCCTTACCATACCTTGGATTTCATGGTGGTTTGTTTTGTTCTTGATTTATTGTGACGTTTCTTCTTGACTTGTTTAAAGAAGACTTGTCCGGCCCATAGGGACATTAACTTGTGATTGCGGGCTTTATAAATACATTTCATTCGATTTTATTTGATTTGATAGTATAAAGTTTCCCTCCCATGCCCATAAAGGCACACGGGTAACATGTTCTGCCAACATCGATGGGAACATAGCCAACAGTATCCTTATGTAATATATAATTATCATGAACAACATTATGTTTCATTATATTGTTTTATGATATGTTTCATTATATTGCCGTCGTCGTCGTCCCCGCCCCCCAACCTTGGGGAGCTATGCAGGGGGCCGATGTTTCTAAACAAGAAGTGACCCAAAACAGCATCAGTGAAAGCAGGCCTACTAATGCGGAGCCGGGTTGGCGCTACGTCCACTGTCCGACTTAGTGAGTCTCCACGGTCTACTTGGTCGTCTCCTAAACATTCATGACTGGAGGACAGGTTATTGAATTGATGACAGGAAATATTATTTCTATATAGCCTTGTCCTCACTTAGCCGCGCCGTGCCGTGTCGTGTCTGGCACACAGTGAGCGTCTCCATCGTCTTTAGAACCTGGACAAACCCGGCTGGACCCCGGCTGGACCCCGGCTGAGACCAGCCTACCTTTCACAACCTGAGCCAGAACCAAAGCCCGGCTGGGACTGTTGTATCGTCGTGGTTTAGCTTGTGTACCACAGTTTGGTGGTGTGCATTTATGAAACGTTGCCTAGCAATTAGTTAGCCGATTAGTACTGCTAGAACACACCTGTGCATCATTAGTTCACCCACATCTCACATGCACACGCCCCAGACACACACACACTACAAAGCAACTAGGTTAGTCAGAAGTAAGTTGAGCGGAGGTGAGGTTGGAGTTGTGACATAGAGAGAGAGAGATTGAGATATTCAGAGTTGTGTAAGGTGAGAGGTAGTGAAAGGAGAGGTGAAGGCGAGAAGGTGTTCATTGTGTACTGGACCCTGGACTGGCTGAGAAACCCCCTTGTGTACTGACCCTGGACCGGACGACAACTCTGAGTATTGAACAATCCCTTCTTCTCTATAAGTTACCCATAAAGAAATCACTCCACATCCCCATTTTTACTGTAGCTTGTAAGATGGAATCGCTGACATTCAACCGCTGGAACTATTCCTATTACTTTGATTTTGTCATGAGCAACGATGACAAGAACATTGTGGCGAATTGTAAATTGTGCGTAGGTACTAAGAAAAACACAACCTCACATCTCAAATCTGCATGTAGCCCTACAGTGGCTAAACAACAAAAAGTGGATTCTAACTGAGAAGAGAAGAGACACTGAGCAGGAACTCAAGATGCGGGGACTGAGGTGGAAACAGCTGGAGAGGATGGCTCAAGACAGACGGGGGTGGACATTTTTCATCAATGGCCTATGTTCCGAAAGGAATAAAAGGCCTAAGTAAGTAAGTAACTGAGGAGGCTATGAGTGACAAAGACCTAAAGAGGCTTGTGGCTGTACATGTGGCGGAGGAAACGTTGCCTATCCGTGCCTCCATGATTGACTCTCCATCTTCCAGACAGATCGTTGGGAAGGCACCGGTCAAAGGAAGACCCCCTAAGGATAAACAATTATTTGCAAGCTACGGTATCTAGACAAAGGAACATCCACTCTGATGGAAGCCGATCTGAAGAAGACGTTTAAAGAGATAGATTACGTACTCCGCGATCTGCCCACATCTGGATCGCTAATCATAAAAGCTTTCTTGGGATGACGGTTATTTGGATCAACGGGGGGGGGGGAGTTTGCAGCGTGAGGATTTGCTGACGCTTTTATCCAAAGCGACTTACAAGTTCTGTACGACAAGTAATTTTCATTTCAGATATTGATTGAAGAAGTGTGTTCTTAGGCGACGGCGAAAGGTTGGTGGGGTTTCGGCCGTCCCAACTGTGGTGGGAAGTCCGTTGCACCATTGTGGAGCGAGGACCGAGAATAGCCGGCTTCTCCTCTGAAATGAGTAAAGAGTAAGGAGGAATACGGTACTTTTTTGAGTAACGCACCCAACACTGATGGTCTAGTTCAGGGGTTCCCAAAGTCGGGGTTGCGACCCAAAGGTGGGCCGCGAGCAGCCATGGGTGGGCCGCGAGATGATTAAAAAAAATAAATCATTTTTTTTCTCAGGCCACTGAACTTAGAAGCAGGCCAGGACAGTGTTTCTAGTTGTATTCTAAAATTCTATTCTATTGTATTCTAAAATGTGACTATATGGTTTTATATTAACTTAATAAATAAACAAAAAAGAAAAATCTACTTATTTCAACGAACATTTCAACCTAAATAACAGATTATGCACATAAAACGTTGAAAATAACCGAAGCAACAATAGTATTTTAATGAGGCTATTATTATTATCATTATTATTTTGCAACAAGTTAGCCCTCTCATAAATAGCACATATAAATGAATAACTAACTTGAACTAACTTAATAGGATTGAAGTGATATTTGGCTTAAAAAAAAGCCTGGCAAAAAAAGAAAAAAAAAAAAGCCTGACGATGTGCATTGGGCCGCGGCTCTCTGACGCCTTATTTTCTGGGTCCCGGCCTGAAAAGTTT
This sequence comes from Notolepis coatsorum, assembly GCF_963971535.1. Classification (NCBI taxonomy): domain Eukaryota; kingdom Metazoa; phylum Chordata; class Actinopteri; order Aulopiformes; family Paralepididae; genus Notolepis; species Notolepis coatsorum. The sequence continues at coordinate 68,849,272 of NC_140166.1, read as the reverse complement.
GGGAACCCCTGTTGGTAATGGATTGCATGTCCAGGGATGGGATGACAAAATGGAGTACTTATGGGTCCCAGACTCCCAATAGACGAGCAAGGCCACATCTGTATTCAAGTAGTAAACCTATTTTATCCTTCTGATGTCCGAGCTCCAATCAGAATGGATTTCTAAACGGCATTATCTCCTCAGAAAGCACTTGAATTTAGGGAAGCAAAATTATAATAATAATAACTTTATTTATATAGCACCTTTCATACATGGATTGCAGCTCAAAGTGCTTCACAGCAAATAGCATAAAATAAGCATACAGTTGACAGAATAAAAGCAATGCATGAAGTGCAGACATAAGTGGGTCAAAGTGGGTATCGAACAGGAGGGAAGACTGTCCAGGTTTAAACTGTGGATACCAAACAGAGAAGGTAAAGACGACTTTAAACTGTTGAACAGTAATCCAGAACTATTCTATTGCACTGTAAAAAAAAAAATATTTATCTATTCTATTCTACTATTTTATTGCACTGCACTATTGCACAATTTTACTCTGTCTATTTTATCTTACTCTTTTTATTATTGTCTATTTAGAACTGAATCAAACCATAAACAAGGTGGCCAGTTGGGATGTTAGATCCTAATGTGAAAAACTGTGATTTTATATGTCTGCACTTTATGTGCTCATTTTATGTCTGTCTTTTTTCTGTTGTGAAGCACTTTGAGCTGCAGTTTCTGTATGAAAGGTGCTATACAAATAAAGTTCATTATTATTATTATTATTATTATTATTATTATTATTATTATTATTATTATTATTATTATTATTATTATTATTATTATTATTATTATAAGAATAGGCATAAAATAAGTACAATAAGTACAGTGTTGCTCAAAAGCATGTGACCC
>NC_140166.1:68817506-68848181 GCF_963971535.1 Notolepis coatsorum | reverse complement strand
GCCAGCGCGGACTCTCATTGGCGAGGTGTAACGTTGGGAGGCTCACACTACCCTCACCATCTCCCTTCCCCGCTGTGCAGGCGCCTGACCGACCTGTAGGAGTCGCTGTATTACAACGACAGAATACCACCCCACCGGCTTCCCTCCCGCTGACTCTGCCAATTGAGCCAGTATGACGGCCGGCCCGAGCCGGAGGCAACGCTGACAGCCGGATTCGATACCAGTGTCTCTCGCGTTGGTGACGAGCGCTTAGTCCACTGCGCCACCCAGCCGCCTATAAAATCACTTTATTATATAACCCTTGGGAGAAATTCCATCATTGACGCCTCCTCAGAGAATCCGATATCTAGAGCAATTTTAGCTGAAGTCTAGAGGTGTCTATGATTACCTAGATCAGCTGGTTCTCAGACCCCCAGGACAGGGGTCGGCGTGGGTCTCAGACCCCCCAGGACAGGGGTCAGCATGGGTCCCTTGGATATAGCCGGCATATACCTTCTGGTGTTAGTTTTAATCTAAGGATGAACTATTATTGTCATTACTTGCCGATCACCAAGACAAATAATGCAATAGACCCTTTAGGACTCTTAACGGATCACCCACCCACACACACGTCAATCAATCAATCAATCAATCAATCAATCAATCAATCAATCAATCAATCAATCAATCAATCAATCAATCAATCAATCAATCAATCAATCAATCAAATGTATTCATATAGCACATTTATACATGACACTTGTCAACCAAAGTGCTTCACATAGCTAAGAACAGAGAAAAGTATAGAATAAACAGAAAAAAAAAAAACGGATAGACAAGGAAACGAAACAACACGTCAACAAGCAAGGCAAGAGTCAGAGTGAGTCAGGGAAGGCCAGGCGGTATAGGTGGGTTTTGAGTTTCGATTTTTAAAAGACTCGATGGAGGGGGGCAGATTTCATGGACATGGAAATCTGCCTCTTTGAACTGCTGCGGTCAGGCAAGCGATACCGGAGTCTCAAGGCGAGCACAGAAAGACTCAGAAGAAGCTTCTATCCCAGGCCATCAGGCTGCTAAACGAACAATGAACACTACACAACAACAACCACCAAACGCACATAGCACACACATCCACACGCACACACTCACTTTAAACAACACACTGTAGCACCCACTCCACACACTTTATAGCACACACCCACTTTAAACAAACACACTGTAGCACCCACTCCCCACACTTTATATTTATTGATGAAGGATTGCACTACAACTCGTACACCTTACTGTAAATTGTACCTAAATTGTACCTCATCCCATTTCTGCTTTGCACTATATAGTACTGTACATTAGTACACTGCATAGTATTGTATATTATATGGTAACTCAGAACATTGTACATATGTCTATACCGAACACTGTGACCTCATTTTCGTCTTCTAAATTACATGCTATACTATGTTATTTGATACTATCTTGTCTAGCACAGTCTCTGGAGCGTAACAGTAAGAAGCATTTTGTATGAAAGTATTCTGTACTTCTGTATGACAACTATTAAAGAAACTTGAAACTTGAACTTGCTGTTCCAGAGGTCACTGTTTTGGAGTATAGCTAGCTCACGCCACCGATGGGGGATGCGATGCGTCTGTTAGAAAGTCTGTTCAGTTTGTTGTGTGGATATATATTCATTCTTCAAACCAATCAAATCAGTTGCAACGACGCCCGTCACCCGAGCCGCGAGCCTCAAACGCGGCGGCGTCCTGGTGGTTAATGCATCTTTATCCCCATCTAACACACGCTAGACAGACAGTGGCCCCCCTGCTACAGTCTCTCTGCCGCGCGCGCGTCCCGATCATGTGTCTGGTTCTGGTCACCAGAGCACTCTGTGGCGGCGCAGCGCGGGCGCTGATCTGCAGATGACACAGTCATAATCTCTCTAAGTATGCTGTGTAATTACAAAAGAGAGAGAGAGAGAGAGAGAGAGAGAGAGAGAGAGAGAGAGAGAGAGAGAGAGAGAGAGAGAGAGAGAGAGAGGAGATGGAGATGGAGAGGGAGAGGGAGAGAGAGAGAGAGAGAGAGAGAGAGAGAGGGAGATGGAGAGAGAGAGGGAGATGGAGAGAGAGAGAGAGTGAGTGGGAGAGAGAGGAGATGGAGAGAGAGAAAGAGAGAGAGAGAGAGAGAGAGAGAGCGAGAGAGAGAGGGAGAGAGGGAGAGAGAGAGAGAGAGAGAGAGAGAGAGAGAGAGAGAGAGAGAGAGAGAGAGAGAGAGAGAGAGAGAGAGAGAGAGAGAGAGAGAGAGAGAGAGAGAGAGAGAGAGGGAGAGAGAGAGAAGAGAGAGAGAGAGAGAGAGAGAGAGAGAGAGAGAGAGAGAGAGAGAGAGAGAGAGAGAGAGAGAGAAGAGAGAGAGAGAGAGAGGGAGATGGAGAGAGAGAGGGAGATGGAGAGAGAGAGGGAGAGGGAGAGGGAGTGGGAGAGAGAGATTAAAAGATTAAGAATTCTGCAATTGAACTCTATGGATGTGAGAAGCTGAGGTCAGAGTTGCAGGCAGACTTAAATGCTTGTCAAATGAAAAAAAAAGAGATCCAGCAACAGCCGGCGGGGAGAGAAAAGGAAATGGGGAGTTTTAGACCCATTTCACACATTCTACTTAACTGGCGCTGTCACGGAATAAAAAAAAACAGCGGGGAGAGAGAGAGTTGAGGATACGCACCGATCGCTTCCAGAGCCTTACTCAGCTTGAAACACTCACGGAAAAACAAATGTTGAGGAGTGTGAGTGTAAACTGTGACAGGGTGTTCACGTCTGCTCTGCTGCGAAGAGACTGGAAGGAGAGGGAGGGAGAGAGAGGGAGGAGAGGGAGGGGAGAGAGAAAAGCAAGACAACGAAGAGAGAGAGGGAGAAGAGGAGAAGGGAGAGGCCAGACATATGGCAATCTCGGAGGTCTCGTTGCAAAACCGAATCCCCCGAACTTGCATTCTTGTGGCGTCACACGGTGGGGGTCACACCAGTGCAGAGCAAGGGATTGTGGGTACGGGCAGCAGCTGGTGAAGCAGAGGGATCCGTATCCATGTCTGCCACATTTTCAATTCATCATTATCTCTAATGAAATGTAAACCAATATGGCCAACGGTGTGTGTGTGTGATACGGCGCTACGGGCCGCTATGGGTACGCTCTAGCGTACATATCATAAGGTCATACTGGAAAGCGTGAACGGAGCACAAGAAATACTTTAAAAAGAACTAGCCAATAATATTCCAAATGTCACTTGCCCATACTATTCTATTCTGCACGGTGTTTAGGATAAAAGCAAGTCGAGTCGTTGCTCGAGTCAAGTGAAGTCGCCTGAAATTCTTCTCAAAGAAATGTAAAATTGAAAGACCTTAATGTAAAAGTGGAGGACCAATTGGAAGTCCAGTCTAACATAGCTTGAACGTAACAGCATGAAAAAAAAAAAAAAAAAACACCTGTCTTTGCAGCATTTTGTTTTGGATTTGGATGTTGCGGTCGTGTTGCTGATTCCTGAGCTGCATGTCTGGCATACTGCTGTTGTCTTGCTACCTTCACCATCACTATAATCCTTCTATCCAAAATGGTGTTGTTTCTGGGCTCGCTCCCTCCATGATAGTTGCCGTGTGTGTGCAGCGTTGGTCACGGGCCAGTCTGCTCTCGTAGCTAGCTAGGTTAGGCTGCCAGGTTTGTGCGCGTTGCACTGAAAGTCACCCAATCATGTTTGAAAAATGGCAACTATTCATACCTAGAGAAATGTAAATATTTAACTAGACAATTCCAGCAGAAATTGTGAGATTGTCACACCACCGACTGTGTGCCGAACGCCGTCTGCGAGACAAACAATACGTGAGATACGAGTCTCTATGACAAATTGTTCACAGGATGTGAAAGGGGGCGGGGCTTAAGTGTTGGAAGCGTGGCAAACATAGACCAATGCAAGCAGAATGAACCTTTAAAACGATTTGTGTTTTAACCCTTTCACTGCGACAATACAAAGAGGGTTAACCCTTTCACTGCCACAAAACAGACCGGTTCGGTCACAGTCGGTTGTGTGATAGTAAAGGGTTAACCTTCTGTCGTGTGGCAGTGAAAGGGTTAAATGTTGCCACACTAACCACACTAATGCGAAACTATTTCCAAGTCCTTTTGAGTCATCTGTCAGTAAAGTCTCAACTAATGAATACCAAGTCAAAGTCAAGTATTTTATCAATTAAAGTCAAGCAAGTTGCAAGTCCTAAAATGTGGGACTCAAGTATGACTTGAGTCAAGTCACGTCTGTCGAATCGCCCACCTCTGGTTGCCGAGGGGTAGTCCCACTTATTTCAGGATTTGTATAGACTGAAGAGTGGCCTCTTACTGTTACTTTACAATAGTTTTGTGGCTAACTAGCCCGAGCTGCAGGGATTGTGGTTAACTAGCCCGAGCTGCAGGTATTGTGGTTAACTAGACAGAGATGCAGGGATTGTGGTTAACTAGCCAGAGATGCAGGGATTGTGGTTAACTAGCCAGAGATGCAGGGATTATGGTTAACTAGCCAGAGATGCAGGTATTGTGGCTAACTAGCCGGAGATGCAGGGGTTGTGGTTAACTAGCCAGAGCTGCAGGTATTGTGGTTAACTAGCCCGAGCTGCAGGTATTGTGGCTAACTAGACAGAGATGCAGGGATTGTGGTTAACTAGCCGGAGATGCAGGTATTGTGGTTAACTAGCCAGAGATGCAGGGATTGTGGTTAACTAGCCAGAGATGCAGGGATTGTGGTTAACTAGACAAAGATGCAGGGATTGTGGTTAACTAGCCCGAGCTGCAGGTATTGTGGTTAACTAGCCGGAGCTGCAGGGATTGTGGTTAACTAGACCAAGATGCAGGGATTGTGGTTAACTAGCCAGAGATGCAGGGATTGTGGTTAACTAGCCGGAGATGCAGGTATTGTGGTTAACTAGCCGGAGATGCAAGTATTATGGTTAACTAGCCATAGATGCAGGGATTGTGGTTAACTAGCCGGAGCTGCAGGGATTGTGGTTAACTAGCCGGAGCTGCAGGGATTGTGGTTAACTAGCCAGAGATGCAGGTATTGTGGTTAACTAGCCAGAGATGCAGGGATTGTGGTTAACTAGCCAGAGCTGCAGGTATTGTGGTTAACTAGCCGGAGATGCAGGTATTGTGGTTAACTAGCCTGAGCTGCAGGTATTGTGGTTAACTAGCCCGAGCTGCAGGTATTGTGGTTAACTAGCCAGAGATGCAGGTATTGTGGTTAACTAGCCGGAGATGCAGGGATTGTGGTTAACTAGCCGGAGCTGCAGGTATTGTGGTTAACTAGCCAGAGATGCAGGTATTGTGGTTAACTAGCCAGAGATGCAGGGATTGTGGTTAACTAGCCGGAGCTGCAGGGATTGTGGTTAACTAGCCGGAGCTGCAGGGATTGTGGTTAACTAGCCAGAGATGCAGGTATTGTGGTTAACTAGCCAGAGATGCAGGGATTGTGGTTAACTAGCCAGAGCTGCAGGTATTGTGGTTAACTAGCCGGAGATGCAGGTATTGTGGTTAACTAGCCTGAGCTGCAGGTATTGTGGTTAACTAGCCCGAGCTGCAGGTATTGTGGTTAACTAGACAGAGATGCAGGGATTGTGGTTAACTAGCCAGAGATGCAGGGATTGTGGTTAACTAGCCGGAGCTGCAGGTATTGTGGTTAACTAGCCAGAGATGCAGGTATTGTGGTTAACTAGCCAGAGATGCAGCTATTGTGGTTAACTAGCCGGAGATGCAGGGATTGTGGTTAACTAGCCGGAGCTGCAGGTATTGTGGTTAACTAGCCAGAGATGCAGGTATTGTGGTTAACTAGCCACAGATGCAGGGATTGTGGTTAACTAGCCAGAGATGCAGGTATTGTGGTTAACTAGCCGGAGCTGCAGGTATTGTGGTTAACTAGCCCGAGCTGCAGGTATTGTGGTTAACTAGCCAGAGATGCAGGTATTGTGGTTAACTAGCCGGAGATGCAGGTATAGGTACAGCATGGACTCTACTGAGAAAGGACTCTACCAGCCAACAACATCATTGGTCTCCTAGGTTGGAAACAGGGCAAGGGGTCCACGATTCTAAACTTATCCTTTAAATTCATGGTTTGGATGGAGACTGTTTCGTGCCTGTGGTCGATGGCACTGTGTGCTCTGCTGGTTGGCATGATGGGCAAAGCTAGTAAGGACATTACGTTGGCGCCAAGTTGGAAGCCAGTGGAGCAACATTGAGTTTAATGGTTCAAGACTCTCGTCCCCAAGTTAGAAGATTCTGGATATATGTCTGTAATTCATGTATTTAATAAGATGACATGTCTGTGGTGGCCAAGAACCCTACAACACCGTGGTTGGGTGAAGCTATTGTGAAATTTGAATGAGTGGGTATAAGGTAAGGTGTCCACCAGTATGGGTCCAGTATGTGTTTGTAGATGACGGTATAACTGATTGTTGATGGGGGAAAGGAAGAGGAACTTTGGTACGGGTACAGTTTGCTCGGACAAGCATGACGTTACGGTTTATGTAGTAAACGGTGGCGTCTGGTTTATATGGCACTGGGTTTTGCTTGGTTGGGATTGGCAGCGTCAGCAAGGGGAATGTGGGTGTGCGAGTGCCTTTAGTGTTTAGGTGATGTCTACCAAACCATGGTAGGAGTTTCCCCATTGAGATATTTCAGTCATTCTTAGTCTCAACCGTCTCTGGTTTGGGGCGAGTTAGGATAATGTCTTGAGTCAGCGTGTCTGACGGCACGACTGAGACAGCGGTTTGGCCGGTGGCTCGTGGTTAAGGATTGGTATGGATGGTTTGTGAAGGGAAGCCTTCTTCTGCCTCCATTAAGACTGTGTGGACAATGCCTTTGATGTCGAGGCATATTGGAGATTAACATTTGTGTCTTGTGGTTCAAAGCAATATTTGGTAGCGTGTGCAGCACGTTGGAAAAGACTAGCGTAAGGTTAGGGTTTGATTGTGTGTTGGACGGTTGTGGTTTATGAGACATGGTTGTTGTGAGTAACACAAAACCCACATAGATATATACATGCATACATATAACACAAAACCCACGTAGATATATTATACATGTATACATATAACACAAAACCAACATACATGAATACAGGCATACATATAACAAAACCCACATACATGTATATACATGCATACATATGACACAAAACACACATATATATATATACATACAGGCATACATATAACAAAACCCACATACATATATATATATATACAGGCATACATATAACACAAAACCCTATATATATATATACAGGCATACATATAACAAAACCCATATACATATATACATGCATACATATAACAAAACCCATATACATATATACATGCATACATATAACTAGGGATGTCCGATATTATCGGCCGACCGATATTATCGGCCGATATCGGCAGTAAAATGTGATATCGGAAAATATCGGTATCGGTAAAAAAATTAAAAAATTTTTTTTTTTTTTTTTTTTTTAACCTTTATTTACACAGGCAAGCAAGTAAGAACCATTTCTTATTTTATTTATTGTCAAACGTATGCATGTTGGTTTAATTCAACAACTTGTATGTTCATTTTAACTTTTTTAATGATCATATTTTGCACAGATAATGCTTACATTTAGAAAGCCTTTTGAATGCATCCAGTGAAATTATTAGTTACCTGAAATTATTCCGTTTTTTGGGGGGGAAACCCTGCATATATCGGTATCGGTTGATATCGGTATCGTATCGGTATCGGAAATTAAGAGTTGGACAATATCGGAATATCGGTATCGGTAAAAAAGCCAATATCGAGCATCCCTACATATAACACAAAACGCACATACATATATACATGTATACATATAACACAAAACCAACATACATATACATGCATACATATAACACAAAACCCACATATATATATATACAGGCATACATATAACAAAACCCACATACATACTGTATATACATGCATACATATAACACAAAACCTACATACATATACAGTATACATACATGCATACATATAACAAAACCCCCATACATATAACACAAAACCCACCCCAACACCCCACCCTCCTACCCACTGGGACCACACTTATATAAGCTTGAACTAAACTAAAATGTATTTTCATGTGTAGTTGCTGCTACTGTATGTCAAACAAAGGGAGGTACAGCGACACCGCGCCCAGGGTCAGAAAAGAGGGGAGTAGACTTTCCCATCGCAACACAATCTTGTCGTTTACGTTTTTTATTTTTGGCTCTTTTCTCCAGATTCCAGTGATATATTACAAGTATTTAAAATAGTTTTACTCCCGGTTGACTGATCATCGTTACACTCGAAAATACAAACCTTTCCAAGCAGGATTGTAACATGGTTAATAAAAATGTTTCCACTCCTCAGGTCCCCCCGGTTATCAAATCTAACCTCCATAAGTGAACTCTTCATGAATCAACGATGTTATTTTGATTGTACAGTACCTGGCCACAGATGTTTGAAGCATCTTTTTTTTAGTAGGAAGACATTTATATATTGACTTAATTTGTACTATTCTCGTAGAACCGTCTATTGCCTTAAGAATACTAACACTTGGCTTTGGTCATGGTCATGGCTTTGGTGTGTTAACTACATCTTCCCATTTGAATATTTGCTGGACTATTATTTCGCACACCATATAAAATTGATATATATATATATATCTTTTCGTTTATTTTATAAAGAAATGGTTGAACAGAATTAGGTCAGTCTTGTGTTTCCCCCACACGTTAGTTTCCTCGTGCCTCTGTGAAGGTAGAACAGACGCAGGGCGGCGGGGCAGAGCGGCGGGGCAGAGGAGGGACAGCTTTCCACAAGAACAGAGTGCAGATTCAGCATAACATCCAAGCTGGCAACTCTGCTCTACTTTATAACCAGGGGTGTAAAAAGTACCCAGAAATTATACTTAAGTGAAAGTAAGGTATACCGTCTCAAAATCGTACTCAAGTAAAAGTATCTGGCTAAAAACACACTTGAGTAAAAGTCAAAAAGTTTCTAAAGTACTAAAAAGTAAAAGTAAAAACTTCTGATAGCAGGTGTTTTCATCAAAGATCCCCCGCTTTCTAGTCTTGCACAAGGACCAATCAGCACGGGTATGGGCGGGTTCATTTTCCATTGAAGGGGATTTGATTGGCTGTTTTTAAATAAAGAGCGGCCGCAGGATTAATAACGTTAACGTTAGTTTGGCCAGAGAAACAAATATACTAATTAAAACGGGTGGACCTGCGATATTTGTACTTTGTACTTTGTAGGTCTACATTTTAAATGTAAGGAGTAAAAAGTATGTTTTTTTTCTCTGAAATGTAATGGAGTAAAAGTACAAGTATACAAACCTAATAATACTTGAGTAAAGTACAAATCCCCCAAAACAGTACTTAAGTATTGTAACAAAGTACAATTACTCAAGTACTTTACACCCCTGTTTATAACCCTTGATTTGTGACACTCACTCAATCCCTCTGTCTCGGAGAAGTACGGTAGCCCAAGTAAACCAAAAGTTACTGCAGTATTCCGGTGGATTATGTTTAAGATTAAAAACTTGAATCGGGTATAAAATCAGGCATCTTAATGGATGCCATTTATTTATTGTTTTTATTATTATCCTTTCATATATACAATTGCACGTGTGGGAAAAAACTCTGAGAACAGTGGCTCAGGAGGTAGAGAGCAGTCGTCTGGTAATCCGGAGGTTCCCGGTTCGATTCCCGCTCCTCCTCCTGGGGGCAGTGCGTCGAAGTGTCCTTGAGCAAGACACTTAACCCCCTAACTGCTCCTGATGAGCAGGTCGGCACCTTGTATGGTCGCCTCCGCCGTCGGTGTGTGAATGTGTGAGTGAATGGGTAACAAATTTGAGGAACAAATGATAACGCGCTTTGGGTAAAAGCACTATATAAATCCACCAGTTACCATTTAACAAAACACTAGTGATGATGAAACAATGGCTACTGGTCACTAGGAATTCTGGAATTCAGAGAGAGGATTCAGAAGGAACGTTCCAAATCAAACGTAGAGCTGAAAGAGGTCAAAGCGACCGACTCTCTCTCGTCTCTAATGGAGCTCTAAAGGAGCTGAGCAGACACGGTGAACCGTAGCCGCTCCGTATACGAGACGGCGTGGAGGGCGTCCCGGGTCGTGCGGTTGCGCGATCCGAACGAGACAGCGCGGCCTCTCTATCCGAGGGAACCGACGGAAGGCTCGTTCCCGACAATCCTCCGGTTTCTCCGTTCGCCTCGACGTCTCTATACGTCTCTGCGCGCGTTCTTCCGTCACCGAAGCGCTTGACATGATCGTCCAAATAAAACCCCCCCTTCAGGCAGGCAGGAGAAGGTCAGAGACGACCAACCCTGGACCGCGTGTCACTGGGGGGGGGGCACCGCCTGAGCCTCGAGTGACCCAAGTGTCCGAGGAGAGCGACCTTCAACATGGTAGTGTCCAAATAGATTTACATTTAGTCATTTAGTTGAACGCTTTTATCCAAAGCGACTTACAAGTTCTGTACGACAAGTCATCAGGAAGAAGGGCACAACTCTATCAGCTGAGTAACAATGTTCATCAAAGTGTTGAGTGCTACAGTGTAGGTTAGTTTATTAGGACAAGTGCATGACAGTAAGGTTAGTTAGGGTTAGATTAAACATTTTTTATATTCTTTTTATTATTTCAGATAGTGGTTGAAGAAGTGCGTCTTTAGTCGACGGCGACAGATTGGACGTGTTTCGGCTGTCCTAACTGGGGTGGGCAGTTCATTCCACCATTGTGGGGCAAGGACTGAGAATAGGCGGCTTCTCCTTGATGACCCTCCCGGAGCTCGGATAGGAGTGGGTCTGAGACGGCCAGAAGATGCAGAGCGTAGGGGTCTTGAGGGTGTGTAGTTAGAAGATGCAGAGCGTAGGGGTCTCGAGGGTGTGTAGTTATAAGATGCAGAGCGTAGGGGTCTTGAGGGTGTGTAGTTAGAAGATGCAGAGCGTAGGGGTCTCGAGGGTGTGTAGTTAGAAGATGCAGAGCGTAGGGGTCTTGAGGGTGTGTAGTTAGAAGATGCAGAGCGCAGGGGTCTTGAGGGTGTGTAGTTAGAAGATGCAGAGCGTAGGGGTCATGAGAGTGTGTAGTTAGAAGATGCAGAGCGTAGGGGTCTTGAGGGTGTGTAGTTAGAAGATGCAGAGCGTAGGGGTCTCGAGGGTGTGTAGTTATAAGATGCAGAGCGTAGGGGTCTTGAGGGTGTGTAGTTAGAAGATGCAGAGCGTAGGGGTCTCGAGGGTGTGTAGTTAGAAGATGCAGAGCGTAGGGGTCTTGAGGGTGTGTAGTTAGAAGATGCAGAGCGCAGGGGTCTTGAGGGTGTGTAGTTAGAAGATGCAGAGCGTAGGGGTCATGAGAGTGTGTAGTTAGAAGATGCAGAGCGTAGGGGTCTTGAGGGTGTGTAGTTAGAAGATGCAGAGCGTAGGGGTCTTGAGGGTGTGTAGTTAGAAGATGCAGAGCGTAGGGGTCTTTTAGGGTGTGTAGTTGGAGACCATTGACCGGAGGTAGGCGGGAGCGGTTCCCTTTGCTGCACGGTATGCTAGGTCGAGGGCCTTGAAGCAGATTTGTGCGGCCATGGGGAGCCAGTGCAGGTCCCTAAGGAGTGGGGTGACATGGGCCGACCTCGGTAGGTTTGAGATCAGGCGGGCCGCTGCGTTCTGAAATAATTTTTTTTTTTTTTAACCCTCTTATTAAAATAATGTGCCATCGCTCACCGGTTTGGATCCAAGTGGGGGAGTTGGACTAGCATCCCCTCATATACAGTATATACAACGTACTGTCCAAATAAAGAGATTTAATAAGCGACCCCCTAAAAAGTGAGCGGCAGGCCAGTTTTTGGGTTTGGGTCCAGCGAGGGAACAAAGACGGCCCTTGATGTTTTGTTGGAGCGTTCCGCTCGGTGGCCATAGCCGCTCTCGCTGCCCCAGCGGCTCCTGTGTGCTCTCACCCGCTACCCTCGCTGCCAAGCGGTCGCCACTGTTTCCTTTAAGCTCCGTCCACACACACACACACACGCGCGCGCACACACACACGCACACACGCACGCACGCACGCACGCAGGCACACGCACACACACACACACACACACACAGGCACGCACACACAATGACTGACCGCTTGGCTCAGGCAGAGACCTCATTCAAACACACAGGCTTCTGGCGTGTACCTGTATACTCGTGTGGTGTGTGTGGACACAGACAGACAGACAGACAGACAGACAGACAGACAGACAGACAGACAGACAGACAGACAGACAGACAGACAGACAAACAGACAGACAGACAGACAGACAGACAGACAGACAGACAGACAGACAGACAGACAGACAGACAGACAGACAGACAGACAGACAGACAGACAGACAGACAGACAGACAGACAGACAGACAGACAGACAGACACACAGACAGACAGACAGACAGACACACATACAGACAGACAGACACACAGACAGACACACAGACAGACACACAGACGGACGGACGGACGGACGGACAGACGGATATTTGTAAACGGCATAAATGATTTGTTTATGTTTAAATTCAGAAGGAAATCCATTTCCTCAGTTCAACCTCAGCTCTACATTACAACTGTTTAGTCAGCGGTGCAGAAGTGAACTGACCTGGGAGCAGCTGTGCTCGGTCAAGAGAATCACGGGTAGGAGGCGGGCTGATCTGGAACACTTGTCTTTATGACCTTAGTTAAACAAACAAGCTGAAGCTGAGTCCAGATCAGTTATTACTCTCACCTGGAGAGGGCTTGTGGATATGGACCCTGGTCCCAGTGGCTGAGTCTAGATCAGTTATTACTCTCACTTGGAGAGGGGGTGTGAATACGGACCCCTGGTCCCAGTGGCTGAGTCTAGATCAGTTATTACTCTCACTTGGAGAGGGCTTGTGGATATGGACCCTGGTCCCAGTGGCTGAGTCTAGATCAGTTATTACTCTCACTTGGAGAGGGGGTGTGAATACGGACCCCTGGTCCCAGTGGCTGAGTCTAGATCAGTTATTACTCTCACTTGGAGAGGGCTTGTGGATATGGACCCCTGGTCCCAGTGGCTGAGTTAACCTTCTGTAGTGTGGTAGTGAAAGGGTTAACCGTCTGTAGTGTGGTAGTGAAAGGTTAACCTTCTGTAGTGTGGTAGTGAAAGGTTAACCTTCTGTAGTGTGGTAGTGAAAGGGTTAACCTTCTGTAGTGTGGTAGTGAAATGTTAACCTTCTGTAGTGTGGTAGTGAAAGGTTAACCTTCTGTAGTGTGGTAGTGAAAGGGTTAACCTTCTGTAGTGTGGTAGTGAAAGGGTTAACCTTCTGTAGTGTGGTAGTGAAAGGTTAACCGTCTGTAGTGTGGTAGTGAAAGGGTTAACCTTCTGTAGTGTGGTAGTGAAAGGTTAACCTTCTGTAGTGTGGTAGTGAAAGGTTAACCTTCTGTAGTGTGGTAGTGAAAGGTTAACCTTCTGTAGTGTGGTAGTGAAAGTGTTAACCTTCTGTAGTGTGGTAGTGAAAGGTTAACCTTCTGTAGTGTGGTAGTGAAAGGGTTAACCTTCTGTAGTGTGGTAGTGAAAGGTTAACCGTCTGTAGTGTGGTAGTGAAAGGGTTAACCTTCTGTAGTGTGGTAGTGAAAGGTTAACCTTCTGTAGTGTGGTAGTGAAAGGTTAACCTTCTGTAGTGTGGTAGTGAAAGGGTTAACCTTCTGTAGTGTGGTAGTGAAAGGTTTAACCTTCTGTAGTGTGGTAGTGAAAGGGTTGCCAAGGAAACCTTTTTACATTTAATTTTTTTTTATCACCAATCAATCAAATCTGTATTCAGAGCTCAAAGACCACTGAGCTTGCCCTACTTTACAACGAGTAAACGCGGTTATGATAAATAACACAAGTTAAAACAACAACAAGCTAAAAGCAGGGGCATCGCAGTAACGCTCTCAGACTGACACACAGCGGTTAGTGATCACGGTTCTGACCCGTGTGTACGGCAGGAAGAAGTATTGATCTGTAAAGTGCGTTGAAGGATGTTCCATGAGGCCGGAGCATTAACGGAAAAGGCAGACGTTCCAAAACTCAGAACGCACTCCGGGGACCATAAGCACAGGCCGGTCATTGGAGCGATGGTTTTGAGCCTTGTATCTGCTGGTCTTTCCATCATCTTTTTGCTCAGTAAAATGATGGAAATATCATGATATTACCACCGGTATCATCATGGCTTATACTAGATTGTACCCGTATTATTTAATTGCGAAATTGGTGCCATAAGATTTAAGATTTAAGATTTGTTTATTAAGGACAATGCAAATTAATGAACATCATTTACATGTGTATGCATAACATCACAGCATGATGGGCGGCTACGTGGCGTAGTGGGCAAGGCGCTCGCCACGAATGGCGGAGACGCTGGGCTTGCCTGTTCGAGCCCAGCGCTCCACATTGCTTTCAGTTTAGCTGGTCGTTCATACTAATACACATTGGCCGTATTAGGGGGTGGGAAACTGATGGGTGGGGATCGGGCGTTGTGGACAGCGACTCCTACAGGTCGGTTGGTGCGCCTGCGCAGTAGAATCAGGAAGTGTCGGGGGCAGCGTGAGCCTCCCACGCGTTACTCCTCGCCACTGAGAGATCGAGCTGCGCAGGTGAAAAGATGCAACTGCTGTTACCTCAAGTACCGGAGGGGACTTGTGCTATGTATGACTTAGTACACATTGCAGCCGGCTTGTGGGAGGCAAGAAACAGCGTTCGTGACAGAGGAGGGTTGAATTGGATGATACGAAATTGGGATGGGAGAAAAATATATAAAAAAAAATGGGAGAAAAAGTGGATAAAAAAAAAAACATCACAGCATGATAAGGACGTAAATATGCCGGGTGATACTGTAGTAGTAGGCTGCATGACTTTTACCAAGGTCAAGTTGTGTTTTATTTGTCACATATATTATGGTACATTACAGTGAAATGCTTGGTTCTGTATGAGCCGCCTAAGATTGTGCTTCATACATGTTGTGAAGGGCCAGATTAAACCGAATATATATATTTATTTATATATATATATTTAATTGTATTTGTATATTCTCTAATATTCCCTGATATCCCTTGTATATTCCTTGTACAATATGCATTGAATATCCATTCTAGCCTACTGAACATCCCATAATAGTCTCCATTCTACTATTGGTCGAGACCTTGGTGCCAGGCTGCCATACCCCCCAGACCCAGTTCAAACGTACCGCTCAACATGTACGAACAAGTCCTAGTTCCGCGTAGGAATCGGGCTACCGCACCACTAACGGTACTATTTGTTCATAGTGCGTATATATACTGCGCTACTAAAGTAGGACTTCCTTTTTAGTCCAGTTTCTTACCCTCCAATAGAGTGACAGACGTAAAGCCTCCCCGCGACGCCACGTGTGGGAGTAAGGCCAAGTTCGGCCTACCATCGGTATTGAGACATCGTGTATATTAATATTTGAATAGTCATATTTGGCACTATATCGTCGAGTTGGACGTAGTCTATTAAGCTAATAATAGTCTATTCATATGTAGTGCTTCGTGCGGTGAGAATACTATCGTAGTCAGTACCCCATCGTTTCGGGCAGAGAACTGGCTGCTTATCCAGGGTGGCCGACCCCATGTGAGGCTGCACCCGAGGAGCCCCAGAGCCGACGAGCGAGTGGACCTGCATACCGGATTATTCTACCGACGACAGCCCGCCTTCCCAGGCACGGATTATGCTTTGTATACAGTGATTATTCTATGGATAAAGACCAACACTGCCGTGTGTTGGAAACCCCCCCCCGGAGAGGACGACAGGTGAGGAGACGCTCTACACGACGAGGTCGCTTCACGTCTCTCCATCGTGGACCGGAGGAAGCCGGACCACAGCGAGTCCAACTGCTTTCATCTGTGGATCGAGGATCGCTGAGGCACCGAGCCGCACAACCGTGGGTTCTCCCAGGATACCCTCGGCCAGACGGATACAGCCAGACTCTACCCCCCCCCCCCCCCCTTCTCCAGTTGTCTTACAAGCGACCGGAATTCCCCCCTAGTGTATCCAGTTCTATAATCATTAACGTATCATTGCTATTATTCCTTAACTATTCCAGGTCGTATATGTACCACCTGCGCCTTCAGAGATTGGACATTCTCTATTGATATACCGACGAATACTCTTGCCATAAAAGTGCATACTAATTCCCATTCATAAATGTGATTGATTTGATTAAGTGCTTGCTCTACACACCATCGCTGTGTAGAAATAAAGACCTATTTCTAATTCGTACATTTGTGTTGGATCCGTTTCATCTACGTGACAGTGTTCATCATAATATATTTATGCAGAGTACTGGGTGGCCGAATATTAAGTACAAAGGTAGTGGTAGTAAGTATCATATCTAGTAATACAGTCAGGGAATTGTACCCCTCAGTTACAATTGGTCCTTCGAGCCGGAGGGTAATTAGTGTAATATTAATATAGTGTTATTAATATTGAAATGGCCTATGATGAACACTCCACGAAACGATCCTCCTAACCAACGCCCGCAGCGCGAACGACGGCTCCCTCAGTACTTAGAGGCTTACGCTGTCAGTCAACAACCTAGTCTTCTACTAACAGTAAACGCGGTAAAACTAGAAAGTAAAAGTATGTCTAACCCCAACGCCCAGACTACCCCGACCATAGAGGCCCCTACGGGTTCTAATGTAACTGACCAAGTTCACGGTGGGGACCAGTGGGAACCAGACATGACTTCACACCCCGCCAGTACTGAAGAAGTAGTCCCCGATGAGTCCCGGGAGGAATACAACGCTACCGAGAGAGAACTCGGCACGGAAGAAGACGGGGAGAGCACCGTGGAGATAGAGCTCCAAGGCTCCGCAAGGAGTACGACCAGGGAAGGCTCCCCTATACAACCGCCTTCTCCCAGCGAGGCAGAGAGGACCCTACAGCAGGCCTTCCTCATCAGCCTGAACGCCGCCGCTGAACGCGACCGACTGCAGATCCAGCAGCGGAGCGAAGAAGAGCATATACGTCTAGAAATAAGACGCATTCAGAGGGAAGAGAATGTGGCCCGAGACCGAGCAGACAGCCAGCGAGCAGCTGCTGGTGCTCTACGGGACGCAGAGCGCGACAGACAGCAAGCGCAACTAATAGAACAGCTGATCAGACGGACAACACCCTCTCCCTCCGCCAGAGGCTCCAGGAACTCGTCTAGACACACCTCCAGGGCGGCATCCCCTAGCCGAGTAAACAACCCTGAACTTGACCAACAGACGAGGTCTATACCCCCCACAGACCACCTCCCCCCACCGGTCCAAGCGAGACCTAGCAACCGGGAAGGAGCAGCATATCCTGTGGAGAGGCTAAACCAGAGACTACAAGCACTGGATGACCTAACTGAAGACGAAGAGGAAGAGGAGGAGAACCACACCCGACGACAGCACAGTACTCTACCGGACCAGGAGGTCCGGTACAGCCCAGGCTATACTCCCGCGGAGCTGCGCTACAGACCCCCGACTCTATACACGGGTGAGCACGACGCACGACCCGCACCGAGGAACAGCACCTGGACAAGCGGGCCATGGTACACTGCCGGTACCAGCCCATACCAAGGAGCGGGAGGAGACTCGCCTAGGAGGCCTCTCCCCCAACGCTCGCCGATGTATCCACAGTCAGCGTCATACATTGGCACGCCTATGGTACCCGACTTCACCCAAGAGAACCGGGCCCAGTATACAGAACTCCGCATGTGTCTGGAGACCATGTTGGTGGATGTATTGGATGAACGCCATAAATACGCCATCCTACTGAAGCACTTAAAGGTACCCCGCGCACATAATATAGCGCTCGCCTACGCGACTTCCACCACCCCATACACAGCAGCGCTGGTAGCATTGGACCAGAGGTATGGGCGCATATGGGATTACGTGATCCAGGAGATCCGACACATCGACCGCTTACCCCCAGCAATAGACAATCGAGCACTGGACGACCTATCCATCAGAGTGCAGTCCCTGGTAGGGATGTTGGGAGCGCAGAGAGAGAAGGGGAGGCATGAACTTTACGCCAACTCAAATGTGGAAAGGATCTTGGAGAAGCTGCCGCCCGCTCGACAGGAGCGTTTTAGGCGGCAGAGAGACCACCGAGACCCGAATGGCCCCGAACCGAACCTCCTCGATCTAGCAGACTTCCTGGCGAGAGAAGTCAGCAGCCTACGGCTAGATACATTCGGACGGAGCACCCCTGGCTCCAGAGAAGGAACCAGACGACTAAATGATGGAAGAAGATCGGTGACTGTGATGCCCCAATCGGAGTCAGTACCGAGCAGCAGGAGCCACAGTACCCCCTCCAGAACGGAGAAGTGGAAGATAGTGTGCCCCTACTGTGAGAAAGAACACTGGCTAGCGCAATGTGACTCCTTCCCCAAGCTGAACGCGGAGGAAGCAAGTCAATGGATAAAGTCCAACAAGCGCTGTTTTCGCTGTGCGCGCTCACACATGGCAGCCGAATGCCGCTTAAAGAAAAGGTGCACCAAGTGCGATGGAGCCCATCTGGACATACTTCACGACAGTAACAGACGGCGCCCTTCACCCGCACCATCCAGCAGCAAAGCGAGCGTCATGTACATCGATCCCGCCAGCAGCAGTGGAGCCCGAGTACTCCTAAAAGTAGTGCGTGTGACACTAAGCTACCAGAATAAAGTCCTGGACACTTACGCCGTCCTCGATGACGGGTCAGAGAAGACCCTTCTGCTCGCCTCCGCTGCGGCCCAGCTAGGGCTGCGGGGAAGCGAAACCCAAATGACAATTCGGACAATAAGACGAGATTTGAAGACGATAAAGGGCGAGAATGTCTCATTCTCTATCGCAGCAAGCGGCCAGCCTGAGCGACGGTACCAGATTACAGACGCTTTCACCAGCCAAGAAATAGGACTGTCGCGGTACACATACCCCGTCGCCAAGCTGATGGAGAAATATGCACATCTGCGCAAGTTACCGATCCCGCTCATAGACAATGCTATGCCGACCCTGTTGATAGGCTCCGACCATGCAGACCTCATTGTCCCGATAGACCGGGTTCATACCGGACCCCGAGGCTGTCCTGCAGCAGTCGAGACCCGTTTGGGATGGACTCTCCAAGGCCCGCTCGCCAAATCTCTCAACCGAAGTACAGCCACTAGATGTCTCCACTCCCGAGTCACAGAGGGAGAAACCGCACTCCTGCAACACGTAGAGCGGCTATGGACCTTGGAACAAATGCCCTTTAAGAACGGAAAGAAAGACATTCGCTCTAAAGATGACATTTACGCCATTCACCTCCTCGAGACAGGGACCAAGAGAGTCCCGGTCAACGGCGTGTTGAGATACGCCACGCCACTCCTGCGGCGAGAAGGAATGCCTACTTTCCACGCCAAGACAGACGCCACAGAACGGTACCTGCTGAACACGGAGCGGCGCTTAGCCAAGAACCCCGCCCAAGAGAGTGTATACCGCGCTGAGATTGAGAAGCTCATCACAGCGGGACACGTCACAAAGATGGACATTAAAGAGGCTGACCAGACCACTGAATCGTGGTACGTGCCTCACCACAAGGTCCATCACAACGGTAAAGACCGCATAGTATTTAACTGCAGCTAGCAGATCGGATCCCAAAATCTGAATAAAGAGTTACTGCCCGGTCCCACACTCGGCCCCTCCCTACTCGGCGTTCTACTCCGCTTCCGCCAGGAAAAGGTGGCCATCAGCGGGGACATTAAAGGAATGTTCCTGCAGGTGAGATTAGTAGAGGAGGACAAGCCCCTGTTACGGTTCCTATGGAGAGAGAAGCCAGGAGATGAGCACCCAGCCATCTACCAATGGGAAGTCCTCCCCTTCGGAACGACGTGCAGCCCCTGCTGTGCTACATTTGCACTACAGAAACATGTAGCAGAGGACCCAGCAGCGGACGAAGAGGTCCGACACAGCGTAAAGAACAGCTTCTACGTAGACAACTGTCTACAAAGCCTTTCAACCCAGGAAGAAGCCGAGGCTCTCCTGATTAAACTCCGCGCCTCATTGATCAAAGGCGGCTTTGATCTCAGGCAGTGGGCCAGCAGCGATCCGCAAGTACTGCGCAGCCTCTCCTCCGAGGACAAGGCAGCCAGCAGCGAGACCTGGATGGCTACAATCCCGGGAGAAGCCCAGGAGATGACCCTGGGATTGGTGTGGCGATTCAAAACAGATTCGCTTCACTACAGACACAAGCCCCTGACTACGGAGTAGGGAAGGCCGGCGGCGGCGCCGACCACCAGACGGAGTGTGTACACAACACTCGCCCGACAATATGACCCGCTAGGATGTATTCTACCGTACACCACCAGGGCAAAAATGATTGTACGAGCATTGTGGGACAAGGACCAGGGCTGGGACGACCCCATTCCCGCACACCTTATATCCACCTGGAGAGAGTGGGAGATGGAGCTCCACTCACTCCCAGGCGTTAATATGCGCCGAAGCTACTTCCCACCCACGGTGAGGCCAGAGACATGTAAAATGGACTTACACGTCTTCAGTGACGCCTCAGAGGTCGCATACGGATCAGTAGCCTACTTGCGGGCCCAAGAAGAGGGGGGAGAGATCTACACAGCATTTGTCCTCGCCCGCTCGAGAATAGCCCCACGCAAGCAACAATCTATCCCACGCCTAGAGCTCTGCGCAGCCCTAGCCGGAGCGCACCTAGCCACGCTCATCCAACGTGAGCTCACCATACCGGTGTCTAGAACAATCCTGTGGTCAGATTCCACGACAGTACTCGCCTGGATCAAATCGGACTCATGCAAGTACAAAGTCTTCGTGGGAGTCAGAGTCACCGAGATTCAAGACTTAACCGAAGAGTTAACCGGAGAAACAGAGTGGCGCTACGTTGATACAAAACAGAACCCAGCTGACGTCATCACCCGGGGAATGCCCCTAGATGACCTCACCCGTCGCAATGTCTACAGTGACGGCCCAGCATTCCTAAAGCTCCCGGAAGGAGAGTGGCCCACGCCTATCCCGAGGGAAGCCAGTCAGGAGGAGGCTGAGAATAAGAAGCCTGTGTTCTGTGGATTGAGCACTGTTATCTCCGCAGACCCCAACATAGAGAGTGCACAACAAAGGACATTCCTGCGGCACCACCCGGAGTGTAAGTCCCCTGCTGAAATGTCAGCAGCTAACTACGAGGAAGCAGAATTGCTTCTACTGCAGCGAGCCCAGAGAGACTCGTTCCCCGATGAATTGGCCTGTCTACAGGGAGGAAAGCCCGTCCCATCCGACAGCAGATTAATTCATCTGGCCCCCGAGAGCGACGCTCATACCCTCATCAGAGTGGGTGGTCGCCTACGCAGAGCCCCCAATCTACCGGATGACATTAAATACCCGATCGTATTGAACAGCCGACACAAGGTCACAGAGCTGATTATAAAGAAATACGATGAGGATGTACATCACGCAGGAGCAGAAAGAGTCTTCGCGGAGATCAGACGTCGTTACTGGATCCTACAAGGAAGAGAGGCGGTACGACGCTTCCAGCGAACATGTCTAGACTGCCGCAAGTGGCGCGCGCAGCCCAGCATACCAAGGATGGCTGACCTTCCTCCATGTCGCCTCCGAATCGGTGACAAGCCATTCCACTCAACGGGTATGGACTGCTTTGGCCCGCTGCACATAAAGAAAGGAAGAGGAACCGAGAAGCGGTGGGGTATTGTATTCAAATGCATGACCACCAGAGCGATACACATCGAGCTTCTCCCGACCATGAGCACAGACTCATTCCTTATGGCCTTCCGTAGATTCACATCACGGAAAGGAAGACCGTCTACACTATTGTCCGATCATGGGACAAACTTCAAAGGCGGCGAAAGAGAGCTGAGAGAGAGCTTCCAAGCTATGGGCCCAGAACTTAAGACCCACCTCGCTCCAGCACAGATTGACTTCCAATTCAACCCCCCAAACGCACCCCACTTCGGTGGTACTTGGGAACAGGAAGTGCGTTCCATAAAGACAGCCCTGTACGCAGTACTTGGGGCCCAGACTGTGGCGGAAGAAGTCCTAATGACAGTCCTCACGGAGATTGAGGGAGTATTGAACTCTAAGCCCCTCGGCTACGTCTCCAGCGATGTGGCGGATATCGACCCAGTTACCCCCAACACACTCCTGATGGGGCGGCTAGATCCCGCGTTACCCCAGACAATGTACCGGCCTGAAGAAGCGAACGGCCGACGAATGTGGAGGTACAGCCAAGTATTAGCCGACAAGTTTTGGAGCAGTTTCCTACTACACTACCTACCGTCTCTACAGACCCGCCAGAAGTGGGTAAAGGAGAGAGACAATTTGACAGAAGGAACAGTCGTCATGATTATTGATCAATCACTGCCCAGAGCTATGTGGCCGGCCGGCCGCGTAAGCAAAGTGATCACCGGTGCCGACGGCAAGGTCCGAGCAGCTGAAGTGCTTGTCCAGGGTCGCACTTACACCCGTCCCGTGGCGAGGCTCATAGAACTGCCCCGACTCCCAGACACAATCGATGATGACCATGACCCCATAACCCTATGACTTTGTGAAGTTGACTGACCCCTACAGCAAACCCTTATGTGTAAATAGACAACGCGATTAATCTGTCTCTGCTTAACTGATTAGGTCTGGGACCAATCAGGGGGTGGCTGTTGTGAAGGGCCAGATTAAACCGAATATATATATTTATTTATATATATATATTTAATTGTATTTGTATATTCTCTAATATTCCCTGATATCCCTTGTATATTCCTTGTACAATATGCATTGAATATCCATTCTAGCCTACTGAACATCCCATAATAGTCTCCATTCTACTATTGGTCGAGACCTTGGTGCCAGGCTGCCATACCCCCCAGACCCAGTTCAAACGTACCGCTCAACATGTACGAACAAGTCCTAGTTCCGCGTAGGAATCTGGCTACCGCACCACTAACGGTACTATTTGTTCATAGTGCGTATATATACTGCGCTACTAAAGTAGGACTTCCTTTTTAGTCCAGTTTCTTACCCTCCAATAGAGTGACAGACGTAAAGCCTCCCCGCGACGCCACGTGTGGGAGTAAGGCCAAGTTCGGCCTACCATCGGTATTGAGACATCGTGTATATTAATATTTGAATAGTCATATTTGGCACTATATCGTCGAGTTGGACGTAGTCTATTAAGCTAATAATAGTCTATTCATATGTAGTGCTTCGTGCGGTGAGAATACTATCGTAGTCAGTACCCCATCGTTTCGGGCAGAGAACTGGCTGCTTATCCAGGGTGGCCGACCCCATGTGAGGCTGCACCCGAGGAGCCCCAGAGCCGACGAGCGAGTGGACCTGCATACCGGATTATTCTACCGACGACAGCCCGCCTTCCCAGGCACGGATTATGCTTTGTATACAGTGATTATTCTATGGATAAAGACCAACACTGCCGTGTGTTGGAAACCCCCCCCCGGAGAGGACGACAGGTGAGGAGACGCTCTACACGACGAGGTCACTTCACGTCTCTCCATCGTGGACCGGAGGAAGCCGGACCACAGAGAGTCCAACTGCTTTCATCTGTGGATCGAGGATCGCTGAGGCACCGAGCCGCACAACCGTGGGTTCTCCCAGGATACCCTCGGCCAGACGGATACAGCCAGACTCTACCCCCCCCCCCCTTCTCCAGTTGTCTTACAAGCGACCGGAATTCCCCCCTAGTGTATCCAGTTCTATAATCATTAACGTATCATTGCTATTATTCCTTAACTATTCCAGGTCGTATATGTACCACCTGCGCCTTCAGAGATTGGACATTCTCTATTGATATACCGACGAATACTCTTGCCATAAAAGTGCATACTAATTCCCATTCATAAATGTGATTGATTTGATTAAGTGCTTGCTCTACACACCATCGCTGTGTAGAAATAAAGACCTATTTCTAATTCGTACATTTGTGTTGGATCCGTTTCATCTACGTGACAGTGTTCATCATAATATATTTATGCCGAGTACTGGGTGGCCGAATATTAAGTACAAAGGTAGTGGTAGTAAGTATCATATCTAGTAATACAGTCAGGGAATTGTACCCCTCAGTTACAATACAGTTAAAAAAAGTTAAAAGAATAAAGACCAAACACTAAAGTACTAAATGCAACAAAATGCAAAAGCTAACTACCACGATACCATGGCTGTACCACGGTAAAGCTAACTACCACGATGCCATGGCTGTACCACGGTAAAGCTAACTACCACGATGCCATGGCTGTACCACGGTAAAGCTAACTACCATGATACCATGCGCTGTACCACGGTAAAGCTAACTACCACGATACCATAGCTGTACCACGGTAAAGCTAACTACCACGATACCATAGCTGTACCACGGTAAAGCTAACTACCATGATGCCATGGCTGTACCACGGTAAAGCTAACTACCACGATGCCATGGCTGTACCACGGTAAAGCTAACTACCACAATACCATGCGCTGTACCAGAGTAAAGCTAACTACCACGATGCCATGGCTGTACCACGGTAAAGCTAACTACCACGATACCATAGCTGTACCACGGTAAAGCTAACTACCACGATACCATAGCTGTACCACGGTAAAGCTAACTACCACAATACCATGGCTGTACTACTGTAAAGCTAACTACCACGATGCCATGGCTGTACCACGGTAAAGCTAACTACCACGATGCCATGGCTGTACCACGGTAAAGCTAACTACCACAATACCATGGCTGTACCACTGTAAAGCTAACTACCACGATGCCATGGCTGTACCACGGTAAAGCTAACTACCACGATGCCATGGCTGTACCACGGTAAAGCTAACTACCACGATACAATTTTGTAAGGGATTTCTGGACCTGGTTTTCTAAAGAGGTAGAGTTTAACCCCAACTGTGTCCCTGTGCTGCCCACCCAACAGATCCTGCTCCAGGGGAAGAACCCGGGCGTGGTGTGGGAGTACACGCTGCCTCGCACCGAGAGGAAGCCCGACTACACCTGGGGGCTGGTTCGCTCGGACTGCTCTGCCCCCTGCGCCGGAGGTGAGACTACCTGGCCATAGAGAAGCGGTCCAGATGCAGTCCATGTACCCCCCCTCACACGTACACAGTGTAGCAGTCCATTCACCCCCTCACTCGTACACCGTGTAGCAGTCCATTCACCCCCTCACACGTACACAGTGTAGCAGTCCATTCACCCCCTCACACGTACACAGTGTAGCAGTCCATTCACCCCCTCACTCGTACACCGTGTAGCAGTCCATTCACCCCCTCACACGTACACAGTGTAGCAGTCCATTCACCCCCTCACTCGTACACGGTGTAGCAGTCCATTCACCCCCTCACGGGTACACCGTGTAGCAGTCCATTCACCCCCTCACGGGTACACCGTGTAGCAGTCCATTCACCCCCTCACTCGTACACAGTGTAGCAGTCCATTCACCCCCTCACTCGTACACAGTGTAGCAGTCCATTCACCCCCTCACTCGTACACAGTGTAGCAGTCCATTCACCCCCTCACAAGTACACAGTGTAGCAGTCCATTCACCCCCTCACAAGTACACCATGTAGCAGTCCATTCACCCCCTCACAAGTACACAGTGTAGCAGTCCATTCACCCCCTCACAAGTACACCGTGTAGCAGTCCATTCACCCCCTCACAAGTACACCATGTAGCAGTCCATTCACCCCCTCACAAGTACACCATGTAGCAGTCCATTCACCCCCTCACAAGTACACCGTGTAGCAGTCCATTCACCCCCTCACAAGTACACCATGTAGCAGTCCATTCACCCCCTCACAAGTACACAGTGTAGCAGTCCATTCACCCCCTCACAAGTACACCATGTAGCAGTCCATTCACCCCCTCACAAGTACACCATGTAGCAGTCCATTCACCCCCTCACAAGTACACCATGTAGCAGTCCATTCACCCCCTCACAAGTACACAGTGTAGCAGTCCATTCACCCCCTCACAAGTACACCGTGTAGCAGTCCATTCACCCCCTCACAAGTACACTGTGTAGCAGTCCATTCACCCCCTCACAAGTACACCATGTAAAATAGCATTTGATATTTTATACACATGTTCATGAATATGAAATGAGAGATATGCCATACGTAAATGTTTTATAAGAAACATGTCCTTTTTGCCTTCAGAAGGTTTTTTATAAGAAACATACAGTGTAGTGTCTGCTTTCATATAGTTTATGCCTTCAGAAGGTTTTATAAGAAACATACTGTATAGTTTCTGCATTCAGAAGGTTTTATAAGAAACATACTGCATTCAGAAGGTTTTATAAGAAACATACTGCATTCAGTAGGTTTTTATAAGAAACATAGTTCTGCCTTCAGAAGGTTTTATAAGAAACATATAGTTTCTGCCTTCAGAAAGTGTTATAATAAACATAGTTTCTACCTTCAGAAGGTTTTATAAAAAACATATAGTTCTGCTTTCAGAAGGTTTTATAAGAAACATATTTTTTCTGCCTTCAGAAAGTAAAAAAAAAAACATATTGTTTCTGCCTTCAGAAAGTTTTATAAAAAAAATATAGTTTCTGCCTTAAGAACGTTTTATAAGAAACATATAGTTTCTGCATTCAGAACGTTTTTTAATAGACATATAGTTTCTGCCTTAAGAACGTTTTATAAGAAACATATCGTTCTTACCTTCAGAAGTCAGATGTCAACGAGTAGGTTGAAAATGTATGCAATCCCACAGAAGGAGCTCTTTAAATGCAGTGCTTATTAAAGACCAAAGGATATATATATGTAAATATTGTGGTGATTAAATTGTGGATGATTTGATGTGGCAGGTCCCCCTGCCACACTTCGGTATCGGAAGTTAAGTTGGACAATATCTGTATATCGGTATCGGTAAAAAAGCCAATATCGAACATCCCTAGTACAACTGCAAACAAATACCAACAATTCCCGTATATTACAAAGCAAAACAAATACCAACAATTCCAGTATCTTACAAACCAAAACAAATACCAACAATTCCAGTGTCTTACAAATACTAACAAAGTATCGTACGAACCAAAACATCTGTGTCAAAGCATTTTTTTCTTTTTTGATCCACTTTTTCTCCCCATTTTTCTATTTTTCTCCCATCCCAATTTCGTGTTTCCAATTCTCCCCTCCCCTGTCTTGAACGTTGCTCGACTATGCCCCCCACTGGTCGGTTGTAGGGAGGATAGAAGCCTTGCATCACGTGTCCCCTCCGGTACACGAGGAGGCAGCCTGTCCACAACGTCCAATCGACTTCCACCCGCTAACTCTGCCAACTGAGCCAGTATGACGGCTGGCCCAATGCAATGCTGACACCCGGATTCGATACCGGAGTCTCTTGCATTGGTGACAAGCGCAATCTCCGCTATGCTACCCAGCCGCCCTGTGTCAAAGCTTTTCTGATGGACTAAAATGACTCCCTAATGATACCAAATCAGAAGATAGAGTGTCCCTTTTTAACAATAGCATCCATTCCATGAAAGAAATAGCGACAGTTTTGGGAGGTGCGTGTGTGTGTGTGTGTGTGTGTGTGTGTGTGTGTGTGTGTGTGTGTGTGTGTGTGTGTGTGTGTGTGTGTGTGTGTGTGTGTGTGTGTGTGTGTGTGTGTGTGTGTGTGTGTGTGTGTGTGTGAGCATGTACGTGTGCATGTGTGTATCCTCTGGCTGTGTGTGTACATGCGCGGGTGGTCAGGAAGTGTGTTGGGGTAATGAAAACACCTTTGTCAACTGAGAGGTTCAGGCTCTGTTGGTCCCAGAAGAGACAGGTTGCTGCTCAATGAATGCCATTTGAAGGTTGCCTTCTTTGTGTGTGTGTGTGTGTGTGTGTGTGTGTGTGTGTGTGTGTGTGTGTGTGTGTGTGTGTGTGTGTGTGTGTGTGTGTGTGTATGTGTGTATGTGTGTGTGTGTGTGTGTGTGTGTGTGTGTGTGTGTGTGTGTGTGTATGTGTGTGTGTGTGTGTGTGTGTGTGTGTGTGTGTGTGTGTGTGTGTGTGTGCGCGTGTGTGTGTGTGTGTGTGTGTGTGTGTGTGTGTGTGTGTGTGTGCGCGAGAGAGAGAATAAATGAGAGAGAGAGAGAGAGAGTGAGAGAGAGAAAGATGTGGTTCACCCCCCCCCCCCCAACGTTGGTCTTCTGTTCACTTGTCAATGGATGCCAGTGAAAGCTTCTTTTTAGTTTGTGTGTGTGTGTGTTTGTGTGTGTGTGTGGGTGTGTGTGTGTGTGTGTGTGTGTGTGTGTGTGTGTGTGTGTGTGTGTGTGTGTGTGTGTGTGTGTGTGTGTGTGTGTGTGTGTGTGTGTGTGTGTGTGTATACAGGTATACAGTAGATAGGCAAATAAACAGAGAGACATGACGGTGATGATGATGGATTCATTTAACTTATTATTTTGATTATTCTTCCCCCCCCCCATTCCTTCTCCTTTGCATCTTTCTCTCCCCATGTCCTCTCTCTCTCTCTCTCTCTCTCTCTCTCTCTCTCTCTCTCTCTCTCTCTCTCTCTCTCTCTCTCTCTCTCAGGTCGTATCTCCACCAAGGCGATCTGTCTGCAGGACCAGAAGGTGCAGGTGAACTCGACCATGTGTCATCCTCGCAGCAGACCCACTGTGGGCTCTCAGCTCTGCAACACTCAGCCCTGCCCTGCATAGTGAGTACAGCTGCCTGTCTGTCTGTGGAGATGTGTGGTGTGTGGGGGGTGGGCTTGGGGGAGGTGGGGGGGGGGGGGTGCTTGTGTGTTTGCACAATGTAAACAACCGGGGGCTTCACGTCACAACAGCAACAAGCATCCTTCCATCATGTACACTTGGTAAATGGTGCATTTATATAACAGCTTTTATCCAAAGAGCTTTACAATTTGTTCCCATTCACTCACACATTTACACACCGACGGCGGAGGCGACCGTGCAAGGTGCCGACCTGCTCATCGGGAGTTAGGGGTTAGGCCGGGGTTAAGTGTCTTGCTCAAGGACGCTTAGACACGCTACCCGGGAGGAGCGGGAATCGAACCGGGAACCTCCGGATTACCAGACTGCCGCTCTATACCTCCCGATCCACTGTCGCCCTGCACACACTTGATGCACAGAGCCAGAAAGTTTTCATTGTCACAGTTACAATTCCATATTAGCTACTGATTCCTATGGTGATGTGAGCCAGTGACTTGGTGTCATCTGGCCCTGCATTGTCTCAGTGTTCATTCATCGCCAGGCTACAATAACACAATGTAAATCATAATGGAACGGTTTGCACAATTATGTGTCTCATGAGTCGCAGCAGCATTGTACTACTGGCCGTGTCGTTTGGTGTGTATTGTTTCTGTCCGGCCGGCGCAGAGACTCTTAATCACAGCCATCACTCACATACAGTAATACTCCCCTTAAAGCCTCACGGATCATTCAAGCACAATCTCAAAACATGCTTAAGAATTAATCACACATGTGAACACAACACATTCAGAACCCTAACCCTGTCTGCTTGCTTGCCTACATGTTTTTTTTTTTTTTTTTTTTATATATATATATATATATATATATATATATATATATATATATATATATATATATATATATCTTTTATTGGTGAAACATGGTGGTACAGAGAAGCAAAGGTTAATTATCAAAATATAACATATCACCATGTTTCTTTTTTTGCTTTTATGGGACATGACGAGACACGGACAGGACTGAAATTGAACAGGGACGACAAAAAAACAATAAAGACAAGAACTAAACAAAGTCGAAAACAGGCAAAAAGAAAGCATTTTTATTTAAAAAAAAATAAAAAAAAATAAAGAAATAGTAACGATAATAAATCAAATAAAAATAATAATAGTGATAATAGTGATAATAATAATAAATAACCATGATAGAATATACAGTGGGGCGGAGTTTACAGGTGCTTGCCTACGTATGATCGTGTCTACCTAATACGTCTTATCATTGTTTGTACATTGTCTGTACATGTCTGCAAATGCGTCTGTTAATGTACAGTATGTGCTGCCATACATAGCTCTCTGTTCTTAATGAACTGTTTTGCATGCTACAGTATACATACAGTATTATCCTTTCCTTTTTGGCGGCTTTTTAACACCAGGCCCAGTGACAACAGTTGAACATTTGCTTTGGCTAACACTGTCTCACACATTTACAGTAATGTTCATTCATGTGTGTTGTCCCTGTTCAAATAAAGTCTAAACTAAACTAAACTAAACTCCACATACAGTAATACTCACCTTAAAGCTTCACTCACATACAGTAATGCAGTGGTGCCCAACCAGTCGATCGCGATTTACAGGTAGATCGCAGGCTGATTTCAAGTAGATCTTGATTAATAAAATTTGATTATTAAAAGAAAATAAAAAATCTTTTTGGAAAATCAACTCTGCCTCTCCTTGTTAACTACAACATGCAATGCTGTTTGTTATTTAAGATGAGGTCGAACTCGGCACTGACAGATTTGTGTTCATTATGCTGCTTTTATAAAGCCTCAAATTATGGCTTACAATATACAATTTTGGCTGGTAGCTCTCGGCTAGGTGGTAAATTAAAAAGTAGATCTTGGTTCAAAAACGGTTGGGCACCCCTAATGCATTGCTTCGCATCTTTGTCCTTGTTTGTACACACACTCTAGAAACTAGTATTTT
>NC_140166.1:68805006-68812506 GCF_963971535.1 Notolepis coatsorum | reverse complement strand
AAGCAAATGAATAAAGGGAAGATGATTAAACAGAAGGTTTTGTAGATACAGTACTGAATTCTGCCATCTTTTTTATAATGTAAATTTCTCCACCATTTTTCATCATATTGCAACACCGTTTTTTGCAAGACGTTCACAGAAAGGTAGAGAAACTAACTGCGTTCTGTTTTATGGCAATAACGTTCAGGTTTGTGGGAGATAATCCCAAAAAATAAGAGAAATTAAAAAGTAAATCCAGAAGTCAGATGATTGACAGGGGCTGGTGTGAGCTGGGTAGGGTAGTTTTTCGAAATTTGAAAGCCCTGAGTCTCTTCCTTCAAAAGACTACACTCACTTTTGGCTGTGCCACTTCCTCCTGTCAATATGCGCCGGTTTCCGACTCAATGCCCTGAGATTTCTATAATCTTATATTTCACTAATAACAGTTAAAATAATTGGTAAACAAACATAATGCTGAAAATATACACTTTTACTGTATATCTCGGGCTTAAGAGGTTAACCCTGTGAGGCCCAAATTAAAAAGAAATTAGCAACTTCAGAGGCCAGAGGGTGGGACATATAAACACATTTACTATCAAATAGCATTGTGAGGCTGAACAACAGGACCAATTGACTATACATGTGCTTAAAGGGGAACTATCTTATAAATGGCTTTTTTCAGTGTTTACCATTGTTTCTTAGCTATGTGGACTTATAGGATATATGTCTCTAATTCTCATATTGGCGAATTCTTCCAATTCTCCTCTCACAATATTCACCCTCACTGAACTGAGTCATCTGAAAATGTGCATATCTGTGATGTCAGAGATTTCTCAGCTGCATAATAATGTGGCAGTTGATGTGGCAGTTGGCACCAGGCCACACAGTGGTTGGAGCCCAGCCTCAAAACGGCTTAAGATCTTGAGGTAGAAAAATGTGGTTTTTAGTACTTGATTAGAAATACAAAACAATGCATTTTTTTTTAAAAAAACCTAGGTGTTCCATAGACTCACAGGAATTGTGTAAAAGTGCCCAAATAGTGAAAGAAATAGTAAAATAGTTCCCCTTTAACATTTTTTAAATAAACATTATTTTTTTAAATGGCTAAAAGTGATTTTGTAATTTTGCAACCGTGGGTCTCACAGGGTACTTTTAACCCTGTGAGGCCCAAATAAAAAAGACATTAGCAACTTCAGAGGCCAGAGGGTGAGACCTATAAACACATGAAGGGTGCCGTGACTGAAAAAAAAGTTGAGAAACGCTGGTATATGGTGTGGCTCTTTGTGGTACCACAGTAATTTTTTTGTGGCTCTTAGTCTCTGACTGGTTGGCCACCCCTGCTGTAGAGCCTTCCTGTCCCGGGCAGTGCAGTTGCCAAACCAGTCAGGATGCTCTCCACAGAGTAGACGGACTGGAGTATCTTCCCTGATACTCTGAATTTGCTGGGTTGTCACAGGTGATAGAGGCGCTGCTTCACCTTGTGTGTGTTGTCCATGTCAGGTCCTCTGTGATGTGGACTCCCAGGCACTGCTCACCCTGTCCACGATAGTCTCATTAATCCACAGTGGCGTGTGTGTCTCCTGCTGTATTCTCCTAAAATCCACGATCAGCTCCTTGGTCTTACCAATGTTCAGGAGTAGGCTGTTATCCCGGCACCAGAGTGCCAGGACATCAACCTCCTCCCGGTAGGCCTTCTCGTCGTTGTTAGAGATCAGGCCCACCACCACCGTGTCGTCTGCAAACTTCACTATGGAGTTGGAGCTGAACCTAGCCACACAGTCATGTGTGTACAGTGAATACAGCAGGGGGCTGAGGACACAGCCCTGGGGGGACCCGATGCTCAGGGTGATTGAGTTGGAGGTGTGTCCACCCACCCCGACCACCTGGGGCCTGTCGGTCAGAAAGTCCACGATCCAGGTGCTCAGGGTGGAGTTCAGACCCAGATCAATCAACATGTCAGTCAGTCTGGTGGGGACTATGGTGTTGAACGCTGAACGGTAGTCAATGAACAGCAATCTCACATAGCCCCCCTTCTGACTGTCAAGGTGAGAAAGGGTGTTGTGCAGTATCTGGGAGACCGTGTTGTCAGTGGACCTGTTTGTCCTGGATGCAAACTGCAAAGGGTGCATGGTACTAGGGAGGGAGGCACAGATGTAATCCTTGACCAGCCTCTCAAAGCATTTCATGACCACAGAGGTGAGTGCCACCGGTCTGTAGTCAATTAGGCCAGCTGGGGAGGTGTTTTTTGGTACATGGATTATAGTGGACACCTTGAAGCAGGCAGGGACCACGGACTTGGCCAGGGATAGGTTAAATATCGTGGTGAACACTGGGGCTAGCTGGTTGGCACATGACTTAAGTATTTGCCATGTTATACCATCTGGGCCTGCAGCTTTCCTAGTGTTCACCCTTATAAAACGCTCTCCTCCTCACACTGTGCTCATCCCCAGCGGAAGAACTCCTACCCCTGTCGCGGTAACCGGCACGGCAGTGACGCGGCTAGTCAGCAGTCGCGATTGTAGTCCGTTATCGTCCGCAGTTCCCGCCATAAGCCGCCGGTGTCATTCTGATCCATCTGTGTCTCGAGCCCGTTCCCATATCGCCGTTTTTCAGCCTTACCTTACCTTGTTGTTGGTAAGGAAGCAGACCCCACCGCCTTTGGCCTTTCCAGACTCTTCCGCTCTGTCCGCACGGAAAAACGGAAAAAGGATTCGGACGGGCAGATGGCTTGATTCCGGCGTGAGGGGGGCTCAGCCATGTTTCCGTCAGACGAAGGATGTTGCAGTCTCTCGCGTCCCGTTGGAATCTGATCCTCGGCCCCTGTGGTCATCCATCTTGTTCTCCAGCGACTGGACATTGGCAAGAAGAATCGGCTCGGCGGAGGTGGACGGTAAGCGGCGTTCCTCGGTCTGTTCCGTATGCCTCCTCTCTTTCCCCTGTGTTTGCTCTGTTCCTAGGAATGGGAAATTATGGATCAGAGGAGGTATGTGCCTCTGTTTGACGTCCTCCGATGCTCTGGGTCCATTCTGCAGCAGCAGAGGAGGAGGTGTGTGCCTCTGATCCACATCCTCTGATGCTCTCGGTCCATTCTGCAGCAGTGGCCCAGAGGCCAAAATCTGTGAACTGAGGTAATAACACTCTCTGGAGTGCCATTGAGCAAGGCACCTCCTCGCCAACTGCTCCAGTGGAGCTGCTCAGAGGGGCCGCTGCTAGGTGTGTCACTGCAGTGTGAGCGACGCAGCGCAAAGAGACCACGCTACTGTTTAGCAAACCACAGGGTGACTAATAATAAATATAATAAATATATATAATAATAATCTTAATTATAATAAGAAACACGGCCGCATCAACTCCAACGGCGGATACTATTTACAGTAGATTACTTTACTTTATTCCAAGCATTATGGACAAATTGGGCATCAGCAAATGATTAGCTTCTCGTACTTTAGTTTTGTGCTGGTATTATGAATCAACCATTCTTTTTTATCGTCTGTAGCAGATGTTGTGTTACACGCTTTGGAAAATGTGTTAAATTAATTCGGGGTGAAGACCTCTCTTATCTACTGATGAATTCATATAGCCATACAGCAAATGATTAGCTTCTCGTACTTTAGTTTTTCGCTGGTATGAATCACCCCATTCTCTTTTATTTTTTTTTTATCTTTTTCCTCCTTCTTTTTCCGTTTTTCTCCCATCCCAGTGTTAGTCGTTATGCCAATTCCCAATCCCCTTCCTGGTCGTTGCGCACTCTACCCCCTACCGTCGGTACGGGAGGGCGGAGCCTATCACATGCTTCCTCCGACACATGTGTAGCCAGTCCACCGCTTCTTTTCACCTGGCAGCGCGGACTCTCACTGGGAGAGTGTAACGTGTGGAATGTCACACTACCTCCCCCAGATCCTTCCCTCGCTGTGCAGGTGCCCCGACTGAACTGTAGGAGTCGCTGTTTTACAACGACCAGGACCCACCCTCGCCGGGTTTCCCACCCGCTAACACTGCCAATTGTGTCAGTATGGAACCCGGAAGCACCACAGCTGGATTCGATCCCACTGTCTCTATGATGGTAGACAGACGCTTAGTCCGCTGCACTACCCGGCCGCACCACCCATTCTCTTTTTATCGTCTGTAGCAGATGTTGTGTTCAATTAATTCGGGGTGAAGACCTCTCTTATCTACTGATGAATTCATAGTATCCATTCTAGGAAAGGAAACGGAGCTCTTTCTTTCTTTCTTTCTTTTCTTTTCTTTCTTTCTTTCTTTCTTTCTTTCTTTCTTTCTCTTTCTTTCTTTCTTTCTTTCTTTCTTTCTTTCTTTCTTTCTTTCTTTCTTTCTTCTTTCTTTCTTTCTTTCTTTCTTTCTTTCTTTTCTTTCTTTCTTTCTTTCTTTCTTCTTCTTTCTTTCCTTTCTTTCTTTCTTTCTTTCTTTCTTTCTTTCTTTCTTTCTTTCTTTCTTTCTTTCTTTCTTTCTTTCTTTCTTTCTTTTCTTTCTTTCTTTCTTTCTTTCTTTCTTTCTTTCTTTCTTTCTTTCTTTCTTTCTTTCTTTTCTTTCTTCTTTCTTTCTTCTCTCTCCTCCCTCCCTCCCTCCCGCCCCACAACATCTAGATATCCATCTGGATATAGAAATACAGTAGTTGACCTTGTTTCCCCAACCAGTTATGTGGATTTATGTTTGTTCAAACAGTCAGCAGCTAGTTCCAGGGGATGGAGTGGCACTTCTAAGAAACGCATAAAGCTTTCCAGAGCGGAGAAGAACACTATTAGGAGAGAGAGTCAAAGATACAGTATCCCTGCTTATCTTTCTGCCTCGTTTCAGCACTGTGTGTGTGTGTGTGTGTGTGTGTGTTTACGTGCACACGTGCATGCGAGAGAGCTTGAGTGAGCTTGAGTGAGTTTATGCGTGTGAGTTCATGTATGTGCGTGCGTGAATGCATGTGTCTGTGTATGCGTGTCTGTGTATGCGTGTCTGTGTGTGACTGGTTGCGGTAAAGAAAAGGCCTGCTTATCTCTGCAGCAGGTATACTGTATCTGTGGCGCTGACAGGGCGCGTCCGTGTTTTGGCCAGTCTAGCCAAGCAGCCAAGAGTCCCACACTCTACACCCCCCCCCCCCCCCCCATCTCCACCCCCCGGGGCCACACCAGTCTAGCCAAGCAGCCAAGAGTCCCACACTCTGACCCCCCCGACCCCACACACACACACACTGACGTGTAGAGGCATGATGCAGCCAGATGCAAAATGCCTTGAGTGATTTAGGCTGCGGTTACACCTTTCGTATCATCTTCGTATTGTTTTCATATGCGTATCGCCGCGACGTCGTGCGCCTCGAGTCACACTTTCGTTTTTTTTCCGTTTTTGTCACACGAGCACACTGATGTAGTACACTGCCAAAGCAGTAGGTGGCAGTAGGTGGCAAACATGAAGGCAATTTCAACCAATCAGAACGAATGTGCCAATACACTTCCTGGAAGCTCCAGCAAAGAAAATGTCAATAAGGCAGGCGCCTATGCCGCGCCACCATCTTGCCTATTTACTCAATGCAGCAATTATTTTTCAGCAAAGCCTAATAAAAGTGCAATAAACAAAACGGATACATTCACTGTGTGTTCTGCCTGTCATTTGTTGATGAAACAAAACTAACATCAACACAAGTGACCACCAAGAGCGGATAGTTTAGTCTAAAAAACGATCGGTAGCATTGTTAGCTGCATGCTAACGTCAATGGAGTATGCCATTATAACAATATAGCATTGTGGCTAGAAGCTAACGTTAGCTCACGCTACTTAGCCAGCACCAAAACTGATGATATCGCGAGCTATCAGTAGTTAGATAACATTAGAGACAACGCTGTGTGTATTAAACAAAGGTGAATAGATGACTGGGCCATTTTGTTTAAGTAAGGGATAATGTATAGCTACGAGGTCATTGTCGCAAAATAATTGACCGACACGGAGTTTAAAATACTGAGGCGCCGCGCCGAGGTGTTTTAAACGTAGTGAAGGTCAATTATTTTGCGACAATGACCGAGTAGGCTATACATTATCCCGCTTATTACATGGCTAACTTACTAACAATATACCTAATTCATTTGACAAATCGCAGTTGTTCTGTGGCTCTGTCAGCCCAAATAAAGTGATTATTATTATCGCGGGCAGCCTCTGGCTCCGCTGTCAGTGCAGCGCTATACATTATCCCGCTTATTACATGGCTAACTTACTAACAATATACCTAATTCATTTGACAAATCGCAGTTGTTCTGTGGCTCTGTCAGCCCAAATAAAGTGATTATTATTATCGCGGGCAGCCTCTGGCTCCGCTGTCAGTGCAGCGCTATACATTATCCCGCTTATTACATGGCTAACTTACTAACAATATACCTAATTCATTTGACAAATCGCAGTTGTTCTGTGGCTCTGTCAGCCCAAATAAAGTGATTATTATTATCGCGGGCAGCCTCTGTGTTCTGGCTCCGCTATGTTTCGCTCCGCCCCCTGTCATCGCCGGCACGGCAGTGTCTAATTGCACTGAAACAGTGTGTCAGTGGGCTTGATTGCGAACAGCTGCGCTCTGCGGTCATTATTGAAAAATCTGCGGTCATTATTGAAAAATAATGACCGCAGTCGGGGGCTATTGACCAATCACAAGCAAGCATTTCGGCGAATGTGAAAACGCCATGTAATAATGCTTGTTAAGTTGAAAGAGGAGCTCTGAGCTAACAGGGTCTGAATCCTGATAGCTCACGTTAGCCAGCTGCTCATGCAATCGGTAATGCTAGCAGAATGAATGGATGTAAACTTTATTTAACATATTGCATATGGGTACAATACAATACGGCTCAATACAAACAATTGTTAAGGGAATGCAGACTGTTGTAGCTTGGACTGGGGTCCTTATAACAATAACTTGACAACACATGGTAGCTGAAGCTATTTGGGACACACACGGAGCTATGTCCAAACACACACACTGTTGTCACCGGAAGGGCACGCAGATGGTATCTACTGCGCATGGGCGTTTTCGCAACAACGGCTAGCGTGCTGACTACACGCTGTTGTCGATTCGTTTTTTTGCGTATCTCCAAACGCAAACACAATTTTGCGTTTCAGCCGTATCCACAAAAAAACGCCAAAAAAACGCATTTCTGTGTAATAGGGACATCAAACGTCGTCAAAAACGTATAAAAAAACGCCAGGAATACACTAGTCTAACCATGGCCTTAAACAGCATGCCGACAGCGAGGGTGTCAGCAACTACTCAGTTGACCGTTGACCAGTGTGGGGTCAGTGTGTTCACTGACGGTGAAAAAATACACTGTTCCGCTCTCTTCACCATCAGACTATTGATTGGAATTTGATGTTTTTACTCCGGTTTACATTATCGACGTAAACAAAGCTACAGCCGCGAGAATGCAGCCAATCCATCTCATCTTTATCTGTTGTCTTGTGTGTTTGTGTCTCAGTCAAGTCAACACTAGAGAATGAAAACATGTCTTATTTTGTTCACGTTCTGGATCTCCGATTGAGGCTT